>NC_084505.1:5000682-5300682 GCF_024500385.1 Phyllopteryx taeniolatus | reverse complement strand
GTCAACAAAATCAAAGACCATGACATTTACAACTGATTGGGGCAGAGATAAAGAAATGTCTTTTCACCACTATTACAGTGCACTGTTTGGTGTTTACATATAGGACTCGCTTGTATTTTATTTGTGTTATTGTACTGTTATAGTCATTACATGCACACCATACGTAATATCAAAGGGGTCCACACCTTGATAAAAAGCTTACAACAGAGTCTGTTTACTGATTCACACACATTCCTTACTAACTGAAAGGCATTCCACGTCCTCTAGAGGAGATGTGTGCAAAACAAAAAAGGTAATTGCTCAGAGACTTGGGATGCCCCGATACCACTTTTTTTTCAGACAGAGTATGATTACAAGTAATTACATATGAGTACTTGCCAATACAAGTGTCGATACTTGATAATGCCATTACATATTTCAACTGTGATTAAATTGTCTTTTTAAAAAAAAAAAGCAAATACTGTTCAAAAACACAAAGCACAAACATGTCATCAGTGTCACTCAAATAGAAACACTTTCAGGGCTTGAGGTTTACCGAGTTCCGAGTGCCCGGGACAAATTAAATATTGTCACGGGCAAACTAGCAAAACATATATTACACGTACGAAGCCAAGCCCCTTAGCCAGGCTGCTACAGTGCTTCACTTCCTCATTTGAGTGTAAATGCACCAGTTCATGCAAAAACGCATGACAGCCTTTTATTCTGAAGTTGACCCTCGCGGCGCGTTGGAAGCGTGTTAATGTAATGCATGGAATGAATAATCATTGAGGCGGCTGAGACTCTTAAGTTAAATAAATAAATACGGTCCCTGCCATGTAATTTTGAATGTGGCCTTCCCGTTCCTACCTTCATCTTCATTTTGGTCTCTTTTCCCTTGGAACTTGCATTCGCGATTGTGAAAAATCGCCAGGAATATAGTAGCTGTGACTATTCCCTATGTGTACAGCACCTGTATGCATATCCTTGCACTCAGGTCTGCGTAAATATCCTTTTCATGGCAGACAACGCCCGTGTGCATGCGAAGGATTATTTTCGTGCCAAACTGTTTTCGTCCAAAAATGTTGCGATTCAGTATGGAATTATTTGTTTTTTGACTCCTTTTCGCTGTTCAAAAGAGCCTTGTCGACGAGGAAATTGATGAGTTGACACACACCTGATGTCACTTCTGTGATTAGCGGTCAATATGGATGCGCCCAATTGATTAAAAATTTTGCCGTAAAATTGCAATAAATCAATATGGTTGTGTATTTTTCAGCATTTAGGCGGTTTACCCAGAAAAACGTATTAATTAATACCAATCCAGCCACTGCTGTTAATTTGGCCAGTTTCCCTTTAAGGTATCTTCACGCAGCCGACATGGCTCCGACTGCACCTGCGCGGAATTTACATTATACAGTATGTCAGGCTGGTAAAGTGGTATCGCTGTGTAGTATTGGAGCATTTTTTAAAATTCTGAGTACGAATACAAATGTACAATATTGGCACTACTGGTATCTGTATCAGTGCATTCCTATCAAAGACAAATCTGAGAAAACATTTCCAAACACAGCCTTGGCAGTGAGGTGATGTGATTTAGGATATTGGGTTTATAGGTAGGCAACTTGTTAGCACTCACTTTTTCTCGAATTATAACACCCCTCTACCTAAATTACTGATGGAAATACATTATAGAGTGACTTCTAGCTACTCCTTCTGTTCTGGTGGGCGTCTGCTCTGGAAAAGGAGAGGGGAGGAAAAAATAGAATATAATGAATAATGCAGCCTTCCAGCGGACCTTATCTCCCTCATCGCTCAGTCTCTCCTCCCTCCCCTCTCTCTAATTAGTCTACAAATTTGTTTCACTTATTCCTTTTTTTCTGTGACCAGAAAACAAAACACAAAGACTCTATTTACTGTTTTGCAGGCTTTATATGAGTAGTTCATTTGCTTTCTACCTTTGCCTACACACAAAAATTCAAAAGTGCAGATTCAGTTATATCCACTTAGCACAATGCGATATTGCGTGATATAACACCTATAAATCTAGATGACATATCACACTTAAAATGTCACATAATGTTAAAAATCTTTGTACTTAGCCCATCATTGCTACCACGTGAAAGAAACCCATTCAAAAAGCCATCTAATCAGGATGAAATGCACCTGCTTCTACAGTGCACACAGGATCTGAGATTTCATAAAGCTACTCCAATCTTTGAAGCTATGTGCATGTGCACAGTGGAATTCCAGTCTGCAAGACAGATTCTCTCCAAACCAAATGGCCTCATTACATTTCTTGTATGGTTCCTAGCTTCGTGGAGGCACTAATAGAAGACAGTCTGTTATGATTTAGAGGGTTGTGTATAATCATATGGCCAGGCACTCATCCTTCAAGTAAGTTATGTTGCTTGACCTCAATGGCTCTTTCTTTTTTTTTTCCATTTCATTCAAGACATTTTCCACTGCTAGAGAATCCTAACGAACATCACATGACATTGTTTCTCATTCTGCAAAGTTTAAAACCAGTGGATTGACTTCATGGAAAATGGAGCTTTGAGATTTCTGAGGCTCTCTGTGCATCCTGACCTTATCCACCTTTTTTTCAGAGCCAAATGCGATACCTTGTAATGTTGATGTCCCTTGCCATTTCCAAAACACGGGCAATCGGGGGAGAGCAGCCAGGCGATGAGCACATAATAATGTCACACCACAGTGAAACAATCCTACATGCCATGTTTCTTTCTTTGCCTCTACCTTCATCTCCCTTTCCTTTCCTCTTCCTTGTTGTTACAACAATTCTCCTTATGCATTGATATTCACACGGTCGCACATGCACCAAGGTACAAAGCTGGTTGCATAGAATCAGGAAATTGTGACATGCAAACCCGCTTATAATTAGACTTTACACCGATCTGATCGACTTGATCGGTATCGGACAATAATTAACATTTTATGCTTATCGACTGACCGGTTTTAATGTCATAATTTGCCGATCCGATCAATGAGGTCATTGAGTGGCACAGACAACATGTCTGAGACCGACAACACGTCATGCGTGGATCAGACTACAAGACAAATTTGGGCTTTATCTTGTCAACTCAATCGCGAGCGGATACACCCGTTACCATGGCGACGACAACAACAGTGGATCGTGTCATTTGTATTATAAAAACAAAATGGGGGAAAACGTGTGCTGTTGTTCATCGGTGCTCGGGAGAGGACTTTAATTCAAGGATTGCTTGAGATATGTTCACATACTTTTAATACGATACCGCTTGCAAGCAGGCAACAAAACGTTATGTAGCCTAGCAAGCTAGTGCGAGCACTAATAACTGTACGTAAACATGCCGGCGTTATGTCGAACCATGCTCTAAAGTTTCGATGTGTGTTTAATTACAATAAAATATTTTTATTACAGTAAGTTAGCACCCATTATTCGTTCATATCATTTTGTCATGTTGGTTTGACCTGACTGATTAGAATACATGACCTGAATGGAGAATACTTTAAGATACGAGGTATACAGTACACAAGTATATACAGTAAATGAACAAGTCATTTAAATAGACACATTGCTCCATCTTGTGATTGGATCGGTGATTGGTTATCGTTTTTTTAAACTTGCTGATTGGTGATCGGTCGGTGATCGGCCCCAAAAATCCTGATCGTGTAAACTCTACTCATAATCATTTTAAAAGATGACATTAAGACACAATCAATACATACTCTCATTCACAACTCCACAAGTTATTGATCATCAATTCAAATTTTTTACCCTTTCAAATTGTTCTGTGGGTTACAGACCAAAGTAAAACAATATAACATCTGAAAGATATAGTTGCTTGTTGAGATATGGTTGTTTATTTATGATAAAATTATTTTTAGTTTATAGAAACAGATGGTATGCTGTACGTACATACTTACATACACACATACATACATACATACATACATACATCACTGATTTGCAGAAGAGCAACATTTTCAATGAATATTTCAGTTTATACAGTACGTACGTACATACATACATATAGTACATACATACATACAGACATACATACAAACAAAAATACTTCACTCTCCAAGTAAATGGTAAAATGGTAAATGCACTGCACTTATATAGCGCTCTCTCTACACAATCACAGTGCCCAAAGCGCTTTACAAAGCCTCACATTCACACACTCACACACACATTCGTACACTAATGGGCGACTGCTGCCATGCAAGGCGCTGCCAGGCCCACTGGGAGCAAATTTGGGTTCAGTGTCTTGCCCAAGGACACTTCGACATGCGGACAGTCGTACCGCCATCATGACCAACATTAATATACAGTAACATAATAGGTCTAATCAATTCAATTAAAAACTATTTACGCAAAATGGTTAAATAACATTTTTAGTTAGTAAACAAAAACTGTGACAGATTCAATGCAAATGTACTGTTCTTTAAAGTTAAATGCAACTGAACTGTTATAAGCTATACTAAGGAATATGAACTTCCATCCATCCATCCATTTTCTGTACCGCTTTATCCTCACTTGGGTCGCGGGCGTGCTGGATCCTATCCCAGCTATCTTCGGGCGAGAGGCAGGGTACACCCTGAACTGGTCGCCAGCCAATCGCAGGACACATATAAACAAACAACCATTCACGCACACATTCAAACCTATGGGCAATTTTGAGTCTCCAATCAACCTACCATACATGTTTTTGGGATGTGGGAGGAAACCGGAGTACCTGGAGAAAATCCACACAGGCACGGGGAGAACATGCAAACTCCACACAGGTGGGGCCAGTATTTGATTTTTTATTTGATATCAGGTAAGATATGCTGTGTTACCTATACTGCTTGTAGTACCCTATACCCTGAGGTTTACAAACAGCCTGAGTGAGTATTTACTGATGTCTTGACCTCAGGGACCTGAAAGTTGGCTTAGGCCATGCATACAGTTGAAAAAAGTACCGTACTTATTGAAAAAAAAAAAAAAAAACACTTGCAGTTCTCCACTTAGCACACTGTCAATACTTCATTGCCTTCCTTAAAGGCAATTTAATAATAGATGTTGACAAATGGATATGGTTTTACTGTCTCTATGGCACCTCCTTATGGTTGGATATTGGTGGCTTGACCCCCCTCCCCTTTTTAATCTCCTCATTTATGTCTTCAGTGAGAGGGAAACCACAGTTGCTTTAATGCTGCTTTTAGTATTCAGACATGCACTGTATTGCCATGAATACAGTGGAGATTTGAAAAAGTCCCGCAAATAGTGCAGTTGCAAAAGCCCCGTGTAGCTTCATAGTTTTATGCATAATGTTATTTGCTGAGTTGAGTATAAAAATAGGGTGATGAGCATACACGAAGAGGTGCAATCATTCTAAGTATCACATCTCACTGTTAGTCTGAGTGAATGGTGCCATGCCTGGAGGAGGCTGTCACTGATGGAGACTAATGTTGACAGGATCTTCAGTCAATTAACACATTGTCTAATTAAAGTGATCTACTGGTATTGAAAGTGGCTCTAAAAAGGGTACATGCTGCATCAACTTTACAATTGGGTCTGCTTCTTTATTTCCATTTGGGTTTTAATGTTAATAACTTGCTTAAACACCTGCCATTACCAAAGATATTATGTAACCGTCTTTCGCAGATTGTCCCGGAAGACAGCCGATCATCATTTTGGTTTTCTATCTCTTAATGCTCTTCACAATCTGGAAAATCTTACAGCATTACACAAATTTGAATTCTCTCCAGTATTTTCCTCGGGGTAAGAAGTGTCTTTGAAAAAAGTAATGTAGTCTGGCTCTTTTGTCCTGATTACTTTCAGGCTTTTCAGGTGTTGTGTTGAATGAGAACCACATTAAAGTACATCCCTATCAGAACAATCAGTTTTATTTACCTTGCCTCTACAGTGAGTCGCTTTTTAAATGGTAATGAGCCTGAAAAAGTAGTCTAAACTGCTTGCCAAAGACTCATAAACTCTCCCTACATAGGGGAGTGTAAAATGGTCAAGAATATCAGAAAATATTAATCCTCCAGCTCATTTATTTGTGTTTTATGTGATAGCGGAAACCTCTCTCAAGCGCTCAACTACAATATAATTTTGCGAACCATTAAGAGTGAAGGCAAAGCCACTAATGATCCGTTTGGTGAGTCAATGACTTGAGGTGACACTGAATACGGTAACCTGGCAAACTTGGCATCTAAATTCCATTGGGGCCGCATTATAAAAAAAGTTCTTAGTTACTACAGAGACTAAACAATTACTTCATGCATTGCAATGCACAATTTATTGCTATTCTGTGTCACTTGAGAGTGTTTGTGCTATCTTTTTAGAAGGTGTATATACACTGCGTACAGAAAGTATTCAGACCCCGTTAAATTTTTCACTCTTTGTTACATTGCAGCCATTTACTAAAATAATTTAAATAATTTTTTTTCCTCATTAATGTACCCCTGAAAAGGACTGTCCGGTCCCTCTACGACCAGTGTCAGAATTTGGTCCTCATTGCCGGCAGTAAGTCGAAGTGTGTGCAGTGGATACGGAAAGTGTTCAGACACACTTAACTTTTTCACTCTTTGTTATGTTGCAGCCATTTGCTAAAATCATTTGAGTTAATTTTTTACCTCAATAATGGACACACAGCACCCCATATTGAAAGGAAAAAAACAGAATTGTTGCAATTTTTGCAGATTTATTAAAAAAGAAAAACTGAAATATCACACAGCCGTAAGTATTCAGACCCTTTACTCAGTATCAGAAGCACCCTTTTGAGCTAATACAGCCATGAGTCTTCTTGGGAATGATGTTTTTCACACATGGATTTGGAGATCATCTGCCATTCCTCCTTGTAGATCCTCTCCAGTTCTGTCAGGTTGGATGGTGAACGTTGGTGGGCAGCCATTTTCAGGTCTCTCCAGAACTGCTCAATTGGGTTTAAGACAGGGCTCTGGCTGGGCCATTCAAGAACAGTCAGGTAGTTGTTCTGAAGCCACTCCTTTGTTGTTTTAGCTGTGTGCTTATGGTCATTGTCTTGTTGGAAGGTGAACCTTCGGCCCAGTCTGAGGTCCTGAGCACTCTGGAGAAGGTTTTTGTCCAGGATATCCCTGTACTTTGCCGCATTCATCTTTCCTTCGATTGCAAGCATTCATCCTGTCCCTGCAGCTAAAAAACACCCCCACAGCATGATGCTGCCACCACCGTGCTTCACTGTTGGGATTTTATTGGAAAGGTGATGAGCAGTGCCTGGTTTTCTCCACACATACCGCTTAGAACTAAGCCCAAAAAGTTATATCTTGGTCTCATCAGACCAAAGAATCTTATTTCTCACCATCTTGGAGTCCTTCAGGTGTTTTTTTTAGCAAACTCCATGCGGGCTTGCATGTGTCTTGCACTGAGGAGAGGCTTCAGTCGGGCCACTCTGCACTGTGAGCTGTAAGGTCTTATATAGACATATGTGTGGCTTTCCTAATCAAGTCCAATCAGTATAATCAAACACAGCTGGACTCCACTGAAGGTGTAGAATCATCTCAAGGATGGTCAGAAGAAATGGACAGCACCTGAGTTAAATATGAGTGTCACAGCAAAGGCTCTGAATACTTATGCCTGTGTGATATTTCATTTTTTTTTTTATACAACTGAAAAAATTTCAACAATTCTATTTTTTTTCTGTCAATATGGGGTGCTGTGTGTACATTAATGACGAAAAAAAATAACTTCAAAGATTTTAGCAAATGGCTGCAATATAACAAAGAGTAAAAAATTTAAGAGAATACTTTCCGTACCCACTGTATATATATCCATCCATCCATCCATTGTCTTCCGCTTATCCGAGGTTGGGTCGCGGGGGCAGTAGCTTCAGACTTCCCTTTCCCCAGCCACTTCCTCCAGCGCTTTCGGGGGGAACCCGAGGTGTTCCCGGGCAAGCCGGGAGAAGTAGTCTCTTCAGCGTATCCTGGGTCATCCCGGGGTCTCCTCCCTGTGGGATGTGCCCGGAACACCTCACCAGGGAGGCGTCCAGGAAGCATCCTAAACAGATGCCCGAGCAACCTCATCTGGCTTCTCTCAATGCGGAGGAGCAGGAGCTCTCCTCTGGTCCCCTCCCAGATGACCGAGCATCACACCCTATCTCTAAGGGAGAGCCCGGACACCCTGCGGATGGAACTCATTTCGGCCGCTTGTATCCGGGATCTTGTTCTTTCGGTTACGACCCACAGCTTGTGACCATAGGTGAGGGTATGAACGTAGATCGACTGGTAAATAGAGAGCTTCGCCTTTCAGCTTATCTCCTTCTTCACCACAACGGACTGATAAAGTCCAGACGCTGCACCGAGCTGCCTATTGATCTCGCGTTCCATTCTTCCCTCACTTGTGAACAAGACCCCAAGATACTTGAACTTCTCCACTTGGGGAAGGAACTCATCCCCCACCTGGACAGGGCACTCCACCCTTTTCCGACTAAGGACCATGGTCTCAGATTTAGAGGTGCTGATTCTCATCCCAGCTGCTTCACACTCGGCTGCGAACCGCTCCAGTGAGAGTTGGAGATCACGGCCTGATGAAGCCAAAAGAACCACATCATCTGCGAAAAGCAAAGATGCAATACTGAGGCCACCAAACCGGACACCCTCTATGCCTTGGCTGCGCCTAGAAATTCTGCCCATAAAAGTTATGAACAGAATCGGTGACAAAGGGCAGCCTTGGGGGAGTCCAACCCTCACTGGAAACGAGTCCGACTTACTGGCGGCAATGCGTACCAAACTCTGACACCGATTTTAACCACCTCGGTGACCTGAACCCCAGAGATAGGAGAGCCCGCCTCAGAGACCCCAGACTCTGCTTCCTCATGGGAAGGCGTGTTGGTGGAATTGAGGAGGTCTTCGAAGTATTCTCCCCACCGACTCACAACGTCCCGCGTCGAGGTCAGCAGCGCCCCATCCCCACTATACACAGTGTTGATGGTGCACTGCTTCCCCCTCCTGAGACGCCGGATGGTGGACCAGAATTTCCTCGAAGCCGTCCAGAAGTCGTTCTCTATGGCCTCACCAAACTCCTCCCACGCCCGAGTTTTTGCCTCAGCAACCACCAAAGGTGGTGGTTATTCCATGTAGGTTTTACGTAGCAGAAGTCTTTACCAGCTGTGCGGGGGTCCGTAGGCAACTCTACACTGGTCCACTCCAGTCGGGCTCGACCACGTCGCGCAGTGTGCAGCAGGCTTAAAGCAGCTTTTGTTCCGTGGTCGACTGAGGAGGTGCGGGAATTTTTGTCCATATTGGAGTAAGATGGAAGGGGCGACAAGAAATGAGCATGTCACCTTCTTTTTTGTCCCGCTCCAATCCCTTCCACTTTTGATTGGTGCCTGTTGTCATGGAAAAACAACAAAGGCCAGGCCAGCACAAGCAAGGGGCAGAGTGGGGCCAGGCCATTCTGGGACTTGTAATGAAAAAGCGGCAAAAGCCTCTCTACTATAATACCTGTAAAAGTCTTTATTATTATAATTAATAATTATATAATAATATATTATATATATAATTAATAATTATAAGATTAAGGATAAATAAATAGTAATGTAATGTAAATAGTAATACTTAATTTGATTTAACCATTTAACTAATATGATTACCTTGGCCTTCAGTCAGTGTCAAATTTAGGTAGCACTAAACATACTGTTTTTACTGTCCTTTCAATGTAGAAACTATTATAATTATTATTATTAAATTATGTCCCTAAAATAACTGATACTGCAAGAACACGATCTGTTTCACTTAGACCCCCTGAGAGTGGAGCTGAGGAAGCTTAATCCAGGGAAGGTAGTTGCCCCAGATAATGTGTGTACTACTACGCTGAAGGTCTGTGGGGACCGAGTGGCTGAACCTCTCCAGGTGCTCTTCAACCTAAACCTGTAGGCTGGGAGTGTCCGGTTCCATTGGAAAACATTATGTCTCATCCTGGTACCTGGGGGCCCAGCCGAGCTAAATGACTACAGACCAGTAGCCCTCACTTCACACGTTATGAAGACCCTGGAGTGGCTGTACCTCATCCACCTGAGACCACAGACCACTCATGCTATGGACCCCCTACAGTTTGGGTGCCATGAAGGTGCTGAGTGGACGACGCTGTCCTCTATCTCCTGCATTGGTTGAGTTGGGTAGTCAAGTGAGGATCACATTATTAGAGCTCTCAAGTGCTTTTAACACCATCTGGCCTTTATTACTTGGAGATAAGGAAGATGCTTGTGGATCCTTCCCTCACTTCCTGGATCTTTTAATACCTGACGGGAAGACCACAATTTGTCAAGATCATAAAGAGGAGCACTGGGGCACCACAGGGGACTGTGCTGGGTCTATACCTGTTCACGCTATACACCTCAGATTTGAATTAAAACACAGAGACCTGCCACCTTCAGAAGTACTCTGATGATACTGTGATTTTGGCGTGTGTCCTTGTGGTAGCATTCAATGACTGCAGCAAGAGGAATGACCTACGTTTGAACACTGCCAAGACAAAGGAAATGGTCATTGAATTTTTCAGGGCAAGGCAATCTGTGCTGCCGGTCAATATCCATTATGGCTGTATTCGTTCAAAAGGGTGCTTCTACTAAATACTGAGCAAAGGGTCTGCATACTTCTGGCTGTGTGATATTTCAGTTTTTCTTTTTTAATAAATCTGCAAAAATTTCAACAATTCAGTTTTTTTCTGTCAATATGGGATTCTGTGTGTACATTAATGAAGGAAAAAATGAACTTAAATGATTTTAGCAAACGGCTGCAATATAACAAAGAGTGAAACATTTAAGGGGGTCTGAATACTTTCCGTACCCACTTTAAGTGTATACAGAATGTACTTATTTTGGTCCATTGACTGTGACCTGCCAGACGCCTGAAGGGGATTAATAAAGTATCTATCTATCTATCTATCTATCTATCTATCTAGATAGATAGATAGATAGATAGATAGATAGATAGATAGATAGATAGATAGATAGATAGATAGATAGATAGATAGATAGATAGATAGATAGATAGATAGATAGATAGATAGATAGCTGTGGCTAAGGCATTATCCATCCACCAATTTTCTGTACTAGGGTCGTGGATGAGCTGGTGCCTATTGAGGCGCAGGGTACACCCTGGACTTGTTGCCAGCCAATTGTGAGACACATATGGACAAACAACCATTCACACTCACAAGGACAATTAAGAGTCTTCAATGAACCTAAAATGTATGTTTTGGGAATATTGGAGGAAGCCGGAGTACCCAAAGCAAACCCACGCAAGCATGGGGAGAACATGCAAATTTCATACGGGAAGGCCGGAACCCCTAACCTCAGATCACAATGCAGGTGTGCTAACCACTCGTCCTCCATGCAGATATGGCATTATCCATCTATGCATATCATGCATTTGCTCAAGTGAACTTGCACTACATCCAAATTGCAGCTTTGGAAATTTTTCTCCTCAGCATTTGCTAATTGGATATAATTGTAAGGTTGCATGTATTCGATCTACAGTATCTGACTCCGAAGGTTAAACGAAATAGTTTAAAAAAAGAAAATGAAAAGTTTAACACCAAACTGGTATTGCTGCTGACTTTAATATTTTTTTCTACTTGTGCTGTTGTTAATGCTTAAGCAAGCATTATTATTGTCCTTATTCAGCAAAAGTCTCCCAGAGTTGTTCCATGCCAACATGAACAATAACTACTAAAAGGGTTCAGATTAATGACAGTGCAGGTACTTGTGCTGATGAAAATTGTGCTGCTCAGAAGCTAGAGTATCAAGTGAGTAAATTGTCCTTGACAAACAAAAAAGAAGTTACTATTGGTTTATATTGTCATGATGCAGTTGGATTTGCTGGATTTGTTTCACAATTTAAACAAGTTTTCAGGTGTCTTATTTGGAGTCTGACGAGCACCAGGAAGCTAAAAGCGTGTTGAAATTCGCGTCTAATTTACATCTGATTAACATGTCTGTAACATGCTTTCATCAAATTACAGTACCCCATAGCTATTGGCATACAGCATTTACCACATCCCCTCTCCCCACAAACACACTTAATGAGATTCCATTGCGTTGTCACTTGTTCAAGCCACCGATTTACATTCATCAATTAATGTAGCCGTGTGGCACATGACTTCACCAAACAAAACATCCCCCACTCCCATGTCGACAACTTACTTAGCCGAATATTTTCATAACATTAGCAGAAGCTAATGCTGGGAACACTCTTAGTTTATACTAATCTGTGCCAGCATTTCATCTGATGATTTAAAGTGGTCATTTCAATCTGAAATTCCAGCCAGCCTTGCTGCCAAGTCATTTGCTGAGAAACATGGTGTGGGGTGGTTAATATGTAAATTAAATGTAATAGTGATGAAGGCTTGCTCACAAGCACAGTTAGACAGAAAGGTAAAAGATTCATGTGGTTGTTTCATTTCACACTGGATAGATGGGCCAGCACACCAGACACACAACTATTTTTATACAAGGTGTCGATTTTCCATATGTACCCTTTAAACAAATCTTTGTACACTGAGCTGTTAACACTTTAATTACAGGAAGTAGCTACAGTGCATGAAGGACAGTCTCATTGGTGTTTATTCTTGTTTAAACATAAGGCTGTATTACCGTTAGCAATGGAAGCCTCTTGCATATTATGACAAAAAAATGCATTTGTTAATGGGAAATGCATTTAGCCATCCCGCACTTGGCAGAACTATTCAGGCCACAAAATAAAGGCCGTCTGTAGCTCAATATTTCTTGAGAGTAGTAGCCTTGCTGCCCCAGTCCTGTCATGGAGAAACTAATAGCGGACCTTTCCAATCAATAGTTGCTCAGGATCATTCCTCAGGTGTCTATACCTTGAGCCACTGGTGGAAATAAGCCATGAAACAATTCAGGAAAGGTGAGAACCTGAGGATTCTAAAATCTTAAAGAAAGTCACATATACCCAAAAATGGTGAGTTAGTAAATCAAATGGCTATACTGTGACAGGGCTTAATGCATTTGCAACAACCAATCACAAAAGGACAAACTTTGCACAACCATGATGCTGTTCTACTGTATTTTATTGCTTTGTTTTTGTAGTTGCTATCCCTACAAAACTACAGCTGTTACTGCGGTTCATTTCCCCTAGAATCCTTTTCTTGAATAATCTTTTGTGATGTGATAGTCAATACAACACCAATAAGGTTTAAGGGTCATACCAGTGAAATTATCTATGACATGACTGATATGAATCCAAAATGATGAACAGTTGTGATCAAATGTTTTCATCGCTGACAACTTCCCACACATTTTCCTCAATTGTAATGAATGATTACGTCCTTTTCATTCATCACACCTTTGGAGTCTCAACTTCAACACTCATTCAACTTGACAGAATTCACTTGAAATTTGGATTTGACATGTTTCTGTGATGTGTGTTCCCACAAGAGGGAATACCAGCATGCCTCTCCAACTTTTCCGTTTGTCTGTCTGATTATCAACATGTATCTCATTTCCTGTGAATGGCCCTTTTTTATTTTTTATTTTTTTACTGGATGCTATTCTCCCATGGACTCGCACAACATGTTCGTGGTACGGTCCATATGCTAATGATCACACGGTATCCCGGAAGTGTCACAATGAGAAGCAGGGGCTATTTTTCAGCTTGACCTTTGTAAGTAGGAGAGTAGAAGTGTGTGAGAGAAAAAAGTAAAATGCCACCATCATTTACTTTGAAACACATTGTCATTATCCATATTTTGGCAACACACTACACGTCTGCGGCACGGTGAGCGACTGGTTAGCAAATCTGCCTCACAGTTCTCGGGACTGGGGTTCAAATCCCGGGCCTGTCTGTGTGGAGTTTGCATGTTCTCCCCGTGCCTGGGTGGGTTTTCTACGGCTCCTCCGTTTTTCCCCCACATCCCCAAAACATGCGTGGTAGTTTGATTGGAGACTCTAAATTGCCCGTAGGTGTGAATGTGAGTGCAAATGGTTGTTTGTTTCTATGTGCTCTGCGATTGGCTGGCGACCGGTTCCGGGTGTACCCTGCCTCCCGCCCGAAGATAGCTGGGATGGCTCCAGCAGCCCGCGACCCTAGTGAGAATAAGCGGTACAGAAAATGGATGGATATATATATATCCATTTTGAGCTAACAGCCATTTTGGGAATGATGATGATGCAGTTTTTCACACCTGGATTTAGGGATCATCTGCCATTCCTCCTTGCAAATCCTCTCCAGTTCTGTCAGGTTGGATGGTGAACGTTGGTGGGCAGCCATTTTCAGGTCTTTCCAGAGATGCTCAATTGGGTTTAATTCTGGGCTCTGGCTGGGCCATGCAGAAACAGTCACGGAGTTGTTCTGAAGCCACTCCTTGGGTATTTTAGCTGTGTGCTTTGGGTCATTGTCTTTTTTGAAGGTTTTCATCGAGGATATCCCTGTACTTGGCGGCATTCATCTTTCCTTCGATTGCAACCAGTCGTCCTGTCCCTGCAGCTGAAAAACACACCCACAGCCTGATGCTGCCACCACCAATCTTCACTGTTGGGACTGTATTGGATAGGTGATGAGCAGTGCCTGGTTTCCTCCACACACGCCACTTAGAATTAAGGCAAACAATTTCTATCTTGGTCTCATCAGACCAGAGAATCTTATTTCTCACCATCTTGGAGTCCTTCAGGTGTTTTTTTTAGCAAACTCCATGCGGGCTTTCATGTGTCTTGCACTGAGGAGAGGCTTCCGTCGGGCCACTCTGCCATAAAGCCCGGACTGCTGGAGGGCTGCATTGATGGTTGACTTTCTAGAACTTTCTCCCATCTCCCGACTGCATCTCTGGAGCTCATCCACAGTGATCTTTGGGTTCTTCTTTACCTCTCTCACCAAGTCTCTTCTCCCCCGATTGGTCAGTTTGGCCAGACGGCCAGCTCTCGGAAGGGTTCTGGTCATTTAAGGACTATGGAGGCCACTGTGCTCTTAGGAACCTTAGATGCAGCAGATTTTTTTTTTTGTAACCTTGGCCAGATCTGTGCCTTGGCACAATTCTGTCTCTAAGCTCTTCAGGCAGTTCCTTTGACCTCATGATTCTCCTTTGCTCTGACATGCACTGTGTTTTGTAAGGTCTTATATAGACAGGGGTGTGGCTTTCCTAATCAAGTCCAATCAGTATAATCAAACACAGCTGGACTCCAATGAAGGTGTAGAACCATCTCAAGGATGATCAGAAGAAATGGACAGCACCCGAGTTAAATATATGAGTGTCACAGCAAACGGTCTGAATACTTAAGGCTGTGTGATATTTCAGTTTTTCTTTTTTAATAAATCAGCAAAAATATCAACAATTACATTTTTTTCTGTCAATATGGGGTGCTGAGTGTACGTTAATGAGGAAAAAAATGAACTTAAATGATTTTAACAAATGGCTGCACTATAACAAAGAGTGAAAGGTTTAAGGGGGTCTGAAAACTTTCCGTACCCACTGTTTACTGTATATCACGGCTAAACCGCTGCAATAGTGCAAACGGTCGAGCTTGAAGCGAAAGAAAACAAAGGGTGAAAAGTAAAAAGTATAAATAAATGAAAACATTAACGAAGCTGTTGTAAACAGATTCACAGGCGCAGACATCAACACCAAGCGCTGATTGGTCGTGAAACAGTTTCACGACCAAAACACTGAAGACAGTCCAAAACGGGTTAGCACCATGCAAAATAAACACTAAATGAAAAAAAAGGTGGAAAATACAAATGAAGAATATATCAGAGCTGTTTAACAGGCTACCGACTCACAGGCATCTTCTTAAAGCTTTCAAGCTTCAAACTTCAAACGCTGATTGTTTTTATTTATTTGTCTGCATATGGCCCTTGGTGGAAAAAGTATGGACAATCCTGTTGTAGGCTATTGTAGTTCCTACCTGATTTTAAAAATGTCATGGTAATACTCCGAAGGAAGTAAAATTAGGATATTCAACATTTTGTTGCATGCTGAGGTCAGTGTAGCAACTTTATTTAATGAATTCTAAACCGTTTGTTTCTATGTGCCCTGCGATTGGCTGGCGACCGGTTCAGGGTGAACCCCGCCTCCCGCCAGAATATAGCTGGGATAGGCTCTAGCAGCCCGTGACCCAAGTGAGGATAAGCGTTAAAGAAAATGGATGAATGGATGAATTCTAAACACTGCAGTGTTTTATTAAATGTTCACCATTGTTCATGTCTTCAGTTCTGGAGTGATATTCATTACATTATCACATTCAGATGCATTCCAATTGGCCTAATCTTCATTGTTCTTTGGAGAAGACAGAATTGGTTATTATATGTGATACATTATTAAAGAGTCCTTATCACGTTTATCCTCACAGCAACTATCTTTTTAATACCATTCCACTAGAATGCTGGTAACGCAGATAGGTACACAAAAACATAGTATGCCCATTGATGGTCACTCCGGTAGGACCATGATGAAGGCATCACAACATCATGCAGACTAGAGAAATAGATAAAGGGGTGTGAGACCTTGCTGGGAAGCCACACAGGAGGTGCAGCTCTGAGGCAACAGAGCCTAGGTAATTATCCAGGCATGTCACTTAAATACAAATGAACATTTTTTTTTCCACAGCAGAGACCAGTTTAATTAAACCTGTTTGTGTGCCTCGGTGTATGCTGCTGTGTTTGACTTTGCTTTTTGGGAGCCTTTTTTGTGCTGTGCATTTCCTGAAATAAATTAGCAGCATTATAATTAGAACGACATTGTCATTTTATTGCAGAAGTGATTTTATGTGTGTCAAATACAGTATGTCTTTCTTTCAGCCCAATCTTTTAATTCCAACTGCAGTCTGGCCTACGTGAAGATGAATCTCAATCATAGTTTTGTACACTCTCACCATCACCCTGCCTGCTGGCTGCTCCTTGAGTGTCTTTGTCCATCATTTGGGAGTAGCTTTGAACATATTTGTTAGTATTATACAGAATACAATGCATACATTATATTTTTATTATTGTTGCAGGATAGCATAAGATAAATTGTGCAAGAGTGCACTAACTATTTATTACTAGCAGGTCAGAACATCGATAAATCTATGCATCGTCACTGCAGTTCGATGATGAATGTTGCAAATATAGCTAAATGGGTTGGAAAAATTACATATTTGGGTTGCATATAGTGACTAAAAGTCACAGCCCCTCTTTTGAAATCTCACAAAGCATCTATTTAGCCTCATACTATTTGTTACTGCAAAATTCTGCACTGCAAACCTGTTCCACCCTCTATCCTTTAGCAAAGCACAGTCTGGTCTTCTCTCCTAACTGCTGCCTGAGCCCGTTTGTTGGCCTTTCACAGCTCACTTGCTACACATGAAAATGTTTATGTGGGCCTAATTGAATTAGAGCGACTTGGTTTACCAGAGAGAAAGGCAATTGTAAAGCAGGCTGCTACAAGAGCAATAATCCAGCAAACATTATTTTACTCTCTCTCTACAAATCTCTTCGTCAGGAGCTTAAATTTTAGCTGAGCAAGGGAATGTATACAGAGTATGCAGCGGTCTACATTGGTCTAATATGCCACTGTTTTTCTGTTAAATATGGCTCCCGGTGGCACGGTGACCGACTGGTTAGCACGTTTGCCTCATGGTTCTGAGGACTGGGGACTGGGGTTCAAATTCGGCCTCGCCTGTGTGGAGTTTGCATGTTCTCGGCGTGCCTGCCTGAGTTTTCTCCGGGTACTCCAGTTTCCTGGCCAGCCCAATCCCCACATGCCGCCAGATCTCGTCCGATCTCGGAAGGGTTCGTCGTCTTGGTTAGTACTTGGATGGTAGATCGCTTAGGAATACCAGGTGCTGGGGTTGGGCAGTAGGCCAATCACCTGCTCCCGTAAAAAAAATAAAGATCAGAGAAACCACAATTGTGGCCTAATGTGCCTCATAGCAATGAGAGCTCAAACTAACTAACCTTCAACGCACTAACGCACTCCGGTTTCCTCCCACATCCAGAAAACTTGGATGGTAGGTTAATTGAAGACTCTAAATTGCCCGTAGGTGTGAATGTGAGTGCGAATGGTTGTTTGTTTATATGTGCCCTGTGATTGGCTGGTGACCAGTTCAGGGTGTACCCCACCTTTCGCCCAAAGTTTTAGCTGGGATAGGGTCCAGCACGGCCGCGACCATAGTGAGGATAAGCGGTACAGAAAATGGATGGATGGATGGATTTTGGATCCCTTTCTTGTTCAGTTCAGTTCTGGAAGGTGTTTTAAATGCCAATTTAAAATAGGAAGCATCAATAACTTTGAATTAAAAAACCTCTGGAGTCAAGGGGTCAAATTTACTGTTTTCGACTACTTTTGTGTTAACCATTATGTTTCACATAACAAAATCTTTACCTTGCTTTGTTTGATGTAATTTTTTTCAGCACAGCCTAATATGTGACTGTAAAATTATTATTATTATTTGAAAAAAAAATTGACATACTATAGTAACATTTGGGCGGCATGGTGGACGAATGGTTAGAGCGTCAGCCTCACAGTTCTGAGGACCGGTGTTCAATCCCCGGCCCCGCCTGTGTGGAGTTTGCATGTTGTCCCCGTGCCTGCGTGGGTTTTCTCCGGGCACTCCGGTGTCCTCCCACATCCCAAAAACATGCATTAATTGGAGACTCTAAATTGCCCGTCGGTGTGACTGTGAGTGCGAATGGTTGTTTGTTTGTAGGTGCCCTGCGATTGGCTGGCAACCCTCCTGCCCGATGATAGCTGGGATAGGCTCCAGCACGCCCGCAACCCTAGTGAGGAGAAGCGGTTCAGATGGATGGATGGATGGATAGTAACACTTTGGACTCAAAATTACACACAAAAAAGTCCTAGTTGGAAAAAGTGAAATTTTTAATTGTAAAAACCACACGCACGTTGAACAAACCATCTTTATAAAATAGAATTTAAACATAATTCGTACATTTCAAAATCTTACGTGATTTACTTACGTGATTACGTGATTTATAGTAAAATGCGGGCAATTCCTCAGGCGCTATCCACACAAATTATTAGTGCCGTTCTAAAAAGCAGTTCCTGTCACAGGATTGACACTTCCATGGTGTGTCCCTTCTCTGGTTGTCCACCTGGAGGGATCATCTGCATTTTGTGACATTTTGGCTACTTCATTGTCGAAATCGTCACTCTCTGATTCAGACTCTCCAGCTGCGTTTCCGTCAGCTCATTCCAACTGTTTCCTCCCCTTTTCTAGTTTTGATTGGTTATTGTGCATTTTTTTCCACCAGTAGAAAAAGGTTATTGCAACTTTTACATTTTTACCTTTTTTTTTTTTGCCTGCAAGCACTTTCTGCTCGTGAGCACTTTTTTTTTTTAGAATAGGGTGACAATAATTAGGGGAAATATGGCGTTATTTAGTACTTGGGCAAATTAGTACTAGGCTTTACATGATCAGGATTTTTGGGGCCGATCACCGATCACCAAGTTTAAAAAAAACAAAAACGATAACCGATCCGATCACAAGATGGAGCAATGTGTCTATTTAAATGCCTTCTTCATTTACTGTACATACTTGTGTACTGTATACTGAGCATCTTCAAACGTATTCTCTTGTCGGTTCATGTATTCTAATAAGTCAGGTCAAACCAACATTACAACATGACAGAAATAATGGGTGTTAACTTACTGTAATTAAATTACTTTATTGTAATTAAATTACTTCACACACACCAAACCTTTAGCACATGATTCAACAGAACACCGGCATGTTTACGTACAGCCATTAGTGCTGGCACTGGCTTGCTCGGCTAAAGCCCGGTGATCGTAAAAGATGGGATGCGGTGGTAGCGGAATACATGATTTTATTGCAGTTGTCTGGCATAGAGCAATCGTGAAAGACCAAATTTTTCTTGTGTTGTCTGTCCCACACCGCCGACATGTTTAAAAAAAAAATTAAACCTTATTGGCGGTCAGATATTGACAGTACTACGTCAAAAGACACGCGACAAGGCTAAAAATAAACTAGCTTTTGGATTCAAATATACTGTACACGATGGTGACACGGACTAAATGTGTTTTGCATCGCCGAGCAATGACGTCATTGATCGGATCTGCGAATAATGACATTAAAGCCGATCAGCCAATCAGCATAAAAAGCTATCGATCAGATCGGTGTAAAGTCTAATTAGTATAATTGAAAAAACAAAAACAATTGGGATATAGTTTAAAGTCCGAACTTTTGACACAAGTTGAAACAGAGACTCAAGCGAGGCTGCCTCTTCCTGCGATGTCTTCGCAAAGCGTCCATGTGATCTGGATGCGCGGGTGTTCAATTGACTGCAGATGGTTAACACCATTATTCACATGATGAACATACCTTCATATATGAATATACCTTCATATATACACATTTTTATCTCCATATACTTTTCCATCACTGTACCAATCATACGTCTTATTATTGTAATGATGGTCCAATAAAAGAGTGTGCATATGGGTGGACAATACTGTACATCTCTATAAATGTTGTTTATTTTTGTTGTTTTAGTTTAATTGTCTGCACTGTGGAATTGCACTGAACAATATGAAAGTGTTTCCAATTGTAACCACATGAGAATGTAGGATGTCCAACATCTCACAGTATTACACTGCTGTGATGAATAACCAAAATAACACATTGTTAAATTGTTTCCGACATGTGAATCAAAAGTGGGAGTATATTTATTAACCAATGATAAGGTGGATTTCTTTGTTTCATTAGAATTGAAGAAATACTTAAAGCTATAATCCACAAATATCTTTTGTTATACAAAAGTATTTGTCACCCAAGCCACAACAAGACGTCAGAATGTTGCTTAAGCCTATCACCTTCTGACATTTGTTTCTTTTCAATATTTATTTTTTCAAATTTAGTGACTATCCTACAATACATTCCTGCGCCGGATCACTTGGTGCCGCTCTAAAATGACGTAGCGGAAATGCTGTATTTTACCAGGCCCATATATGGACAACGCGCAGGTCGACTCAGCCATAGAGAAAGGAGAAAGCAATTGAAGCAACATGTCAGAGGAGAATCCCAAAAAAACATCCAAGATATGGTGCAGAAGTGGATCCTACTACAAAGAAAAAGCGTGCTTGTCGTTTGGCTGAAGGATTATTTGTAAGTTTGAACATCAAAATGTTTGAGATGCGCACTTGAAGACACGGTCGGGGGATGGGTCGGAAAGGTTGTGCGGGGTTGGAAGGAGGAGGAGGAGGCCGGACAAGCATTTAGCCTACCTCATATCAAAGCGACAAAGGATTTGTTGCAATGCTGAATTCCAGCATTAGAGGTCGCCAAGATTGCAGTTGATAGCTTTAAAGCCCATTACACATATTTTATAGACTCACTGATTACGTTATAAACTGTTATAAAGGCATTAAGTCTGCTATGTTGAAGAAAACTCATTCTCTAAACAAGTGGATGACAAGAGGTTATACATGTATAGCAACCAAGTTTCCCATAAAATTTAAAATCATCTAAATTAAAATCCTTCTTGTGATTTCATGCAGTGATGAGCAATTTCATTTCTTACAGTTAGCATGCGATTTTTTGTGTAATGATTTTCTACCATTAAATAAATTGCTGTGCATTGACTTGCCTCCACAAAACACGGAATGTCTTTAGATAGTCTTGCTACAAATAAAATGAATACAGACACAGTACATGCTTGTGAAGAGGGTTGGGGATCGTTTGATTTGGAGCGATTCCGGTCCCGATTCTGGTTCCTTATTTCGATTCCGGTTCCAAACGATTCTCTATTTCAATTCTTTTAGGGGGCTGGGTCAAAAAAGCTTGCATGGTTTAAACAAATGGTGTCCAAATTATGAAGATCCATTTTCTTAGCAGCCCGCAGCATAGACTAAAATGAACATTTGACTCTGGGTTCTTTATAACCAGTCTTCTTTTCCTTTCGGCTTGTCCCGTTAGGGGTCGCCACAGCGCGTCATCCTTTCCATGAGAGCCTATCTCCTGCATCCTCCTCTCGAACACCAACTGCCATCATGTCTTCCCTCACGACATCCATCAACCTTCTCTTTGGTCTTCCTCTAGCTCTCTTGCCTGGCAGCTCCATCCTCATCATCCTTCTACCAATATACTCACTCTCTCTCCTCTGGACGTGTCCAAACCATTGAAGTCTGCTCTCTCTAACTTTGTCTCCAAAACATCGAACCTTGGCTGTCCCCCTGATGAGCTCATTTCTAATTTTATCCAACCTGGTCACTCCGAGAGCGAACCTCAACATCTTCATTTCCGCCACCTCCAGCTCTGCTTCCTGTTTTCTCTTCAGTGCCACTGTCTCTAATCCATACATCATGGCTGGCCTCACCACTGTTTTATAAACTTTGCCCTTCATCCTAGCAGAGACTCTTCTGTCACATAACACACCTGACACCTTCCTCCACCCGTTCCAACCTGCTTGGACCCGTTTCTTCACTTCCTGACCACACTCACCATTGCTCTGGACGGTTGACCCCAAGTATTTAAAGTCCTCTACCCTTGCCATCTTTTCTCCCTGTAGCCTCATTCTTCCCCCACCACCCCTCTCATTCATGCACATATATTCTGTTTTACTTCGGCTAATCTGCATTCCTCTTCTTTCCAGTGCATGCCTCCATCTTTCTAACTGTTCCTCCAGCTGCTCCCTGCTTTCACTGCAGATCACAATGTCATCTGCAAACATCATGGTCCACGGGGATTCCAGTCTAACCTCATCTGTCAGCCTATCCATCACCACTGCAAAAAGGAAGGGGCTCAGGGCTGATCCCTGATGCAGTCCCACGTCCACCTTAAATTCTTCTGTCACACCGACAGCACACCTCACCGCTGTTCTGCTGCCCTCGTACGTGTCCTGTATTATTCTAACATACTTCTCTGCCACTCAATACTTCCGCATGCAGTACCACAGTTCCTCTCTGGGTACTCTGTCATAGGCTTTCTCTAGATCTACAAAGACACAATGTAGCTCCTTCTGACCTTCTCTGTACTTTTCCATCAACATCCTCAAGGCAAATAATGCATCTGTGGTACTCTTTCTAGGCATGAAACCATACTGTTGCTCGCAAATACTCACTTCTGTCCTGAGTCTAGCCTCCACTACTCTTTCCCATAACTTCATTGTGTGGCTCATCAACTTTATTCCTCTATAGTTGCCACAGCTCTGCACATCACCTTTGTTCTTAAAAATGGGCACCAGTACACTTTTCCTCCATTCCTCAGGCATCTTCTCACGCACTAGAATTCTATTGAACAAGCTGGTCAAAAACTCCACAGCCACCTCTCCTAGATGCTTCCATACCCCCACAGGAATGTCATCAGACCAACTGCCTTTCCATTTTTCATTCTCTTTAATGCCTTTCTAACTTCCCCCTTACTAATCATTGCCACTTCCTGGTCCACCACACTTGCCTCTTCTACTCTCCCTTCTCTATCATTTTCCTCATTCATCAACTCCTCGAAGTATTCTTTCCATCTACCTAGCACACTGCTGGCACCAGTCAACATATTTCCATCGCTATCCTTAATCACCCTAACCTGCTGCACATCCTTCCCATCTCTATCCCTCTGTCTGGCCAGCCTGTATAGATCCTTTTCTCCTTCTTTAGTGTCCAACCTGCCATACATGTCATCATATGCCTCTTGTTTTGCCTTTGCCACCTCTACCTTTGCCCTGTGTCGCATCTCAATGTATTCCTTTCGCCTCTCCTCGGTCCTCTCAGTGTCCCACTTCTTCTTAGCTAACCGTTTTCCTTGTATGATTTCCTGTACTGTGAGGTTCCACCACCAAGTCTCCTTCTCTCCTTTCCTGCCAAAAGATACACCAAGTACTCTCCTGCCTGCTTCTCTGATCACCTTGGCTGCAGTGGTCCAGTCTTCTGGAAGCTCTTCCCGTCCACCGAGAGCCTGTATCACCTCTTCCTGAAAAGCTGCACAACACTCGTCCTGTCTCAGCTTCCACCACATGGTTCTCTTCTCTGCCTTTGTCTTCCTAATTTTCCTCCCCACCACCAGAGTCATCTTACACACCACCATCCTATGCTGTCTAGCCACACTCTCCCCTACCACTACCTTACAGTTGGTAACCTCCTTCAGATTACATCGTCTGCACAAGATGTAATCCACCTGTGTGCTTCTACCTCCGCTCTTGTAGGTCACCCTATGTTCGTGCCTCTTCTGGAAAAAAGTGTTCACTACAGCCATTTGCATCCTTGTTGCAAAGTCTACCACCATCTGTCCCTCCAAGTTCCTTTCCTGGATACCGTACTTACCCATCACTTCTTCATCACCCTTATTACCTTCACCAACATGTCCATTACAATCTGCACCAATTACGACTCTCTCTCTGTCTGGGATGCTCAGAACTACCAGTATCAATATAAAACCTATGAACTAAAAGGCAATGTGTCTGGAACTAACCCAATTGACTTAATATTCATTAATTAATGCAGAAGCAAAAATGTAACTATAGCATTATTAAAATCGTTATTTGGGACTGTTTTATCACGTCAAGTGGTTTATATGTGCAAATTAAACTTGTCTTCCTGTTTTAAACTTGTAGCCTTTTCATTTTGAAGGGTACGCACGAGAACTTAGCATTTTGGCAAGATAAGTAACTTCACACGGCACCAATGATTATTGATTTATTTTTTATTTTTTTTATTTTTTATTGGATGGAACCAAATGCTATAAACATTTGATTCCTTTACTTACCCACCAATGAGGCACAAGGTTAGTGTTTGTGATACTGTGAGACAACATTTTTGTGAATTTTGTCCCTATTCATTGTGATGTAAAGTTGCTACGGTGAAGTTTTAGCTCAATGCTAAATGTCATTGGCTCTTACGTTGGTTTGAAGACTAAAATAAACACTAAAAACCATCAATACAAAAGTGCAACCAACCGTTTACATTGTTAGCTGTCTTAATGTTGGCATAGACATATTTTATTGTTTCACTCACCCAACTGACTGAGAGTGGACTTCACTGAAACTCTGCATGGTGTAGGCTGAGGCTCGGAGAGGGAGGGAGCAAATCAGACACTACACATCATTAAAGCCTCCTTTGCACAATATAATCTTATTCCAAGTGTTGCACTGAAGCGACTGGTCATTAATTTGAACAAAGTTAAGACACACTTTTGCCACCGCCGTTGGGCACAAACATGTCTTTGTGGACGTTCTTCTTCCTTGGTTTTCGCCGCTTCTTCGTTGGTTCTCGCCACTTCTTCTTCGGGGTCGGTGGACTAGGCATCAAAACTGGAACCACAATTTTTAAATTAGAACGTTCCCAGGAGAACTGGAATGTTAGTCCCGCTTCCAATTGGTTCTCGATTCTCGATGCCTTACCCTACGTGTGAATACAGATACCTGTACATCCATTCATAAAACACGTAGTCGTGCTGATATATACTGATATACAGACCCATTCATCCATCCATCCATTTTCTGAGCCGCTTATGCTCACAAGGGTCGCGGGCGTGCTGGAGCCTATCCCAGCTATCATCGGGCAGGAGGCGGAGTACACCCTGAACTGGTTGGCAGCCAATCGCAGGGCACATACAAACAAACAACCACTCACACACACATTCACACCTACGGGCAATTTAGAGTTGTCAATTCACCTACCATGCATGTTTTTGGGATGTGGGAGGAAACCGGAGTGCCCGGAGAAAACCCACGCAGGCACGGGGAGAACATGCAAATTCCACACAGGCGGGGCCGGGGATTGAACCCCACTCTTCAGAACTGTGAGGCAGACGCTCTAACCAGTCGTACACCGTGCCGCCAGATTTCCAGACCCTTTCCAAAAAATTTTAATATCATGGAAAAGTTTATTTATTTCCATAATTCCATTCAAAAAGTTAAAGTTTCATCGATTATAGATTCAGGGTCCACAATTTAAACAATTAAGAGTATTTATTTGTTTATTTTTGTCATGAACATGGTTAGGGCGACGGCGAGGAACGCAAGGCAAGAACATGGTGGACCCAATTGCAGGGAAGCAGGGAGGCAAGGCAGGAGTGCGGGAATCTCAAAATAATAATATTTAATCACAATGATAAAACAACTGGCGACTATGACAAAAACAACTGGCGACTATGACAAAAACAACTGGCGACTATGACCTGGCAAGACATGTGACAACGACAATGAACCGACGAGAACTGAAAGAAACCAGGGAACTAAATACAAACAAATTGACGAGACAACGAGGAACACCTGGACAAGACGAGTGGCTAGAGAGAGCTGATTGGTCAACACAAAGTAGACGAGAACAGGTGGACACAACAACCTAATGAGCACACGACAAACATGGAACACAGGAAAACAGGGAACAAAACTAAACACAACCCAAACCAAAACACAGACCATGACAGTACCCCCCCTCTAAAGGAACGGATCCCAGACGTTCCCCAAACAACAACCAAAAAGTCATCAACCCAGGGTGGGCGGAAGGGGGCCTGGAGGAGGGTACAGAGTCCACCCCTCAGGTCAGTCTGGTGGCCATCCAGGCCACCCGAGGTGAGGTGCTTGGCTGAGCGGGTCAGGAGGTCGTCCAGGACGCCAAGCACCAGGGTCTTTACAGGGCCATTCAGGCGGACGGCCACGGTGCCGAACCCAATGGTAATGCAGGGGCCAGGCAATAGGGTTGGGTGGCGGCCGCTGGACGAGCGCCGCCGGAGCGTGGTCGGGTGGCGGCCGCTGGACGAGCGCCGCCAGAACGTGCTCGGATGGCAGCCTCTGGACGAGCGCCGCCGGAGCAAGGACGGGTGGCGGCCGCTGGACGAGCGCCGCCGGAGCAAGGACGGGTGGCGGCCGCTGGACGAGCGCCGCCGGAGCAAGGACGGGTGGCGGCCGCTGGACGAGCGCCGCCGGAGCAAGGACGGGTGGCGGCCGCTGGACGAGCGCCGCCGGAGCAGGGTCAGGTGGCGGCCGCTGGACGAGCGCCGCCGGAGCAAGGACGGGCGGCGGCCGCTGGACGAGCGCCGCCGGAACATGGTCGGATGGCGGCCGCTGGACGAGCGCCGCCGGAGCAAGGACGGGCGGCGGCCGCTGGACGAGCGCCGCCGGAGCAAGGACGGGTGGCGGCCGCTGGACGAGCGCCGCCGGTGCGGGAGCCTGGCGCAGCTGCCGAGGAGCCGGAACGGGAGCCTGGCGCAACTGCCGATTAGCCGGAACGGGAGCTGCAGTCGCTTCCTCAGCCTGCCGCCATTGAGGTGTGGGAGTAGAGGGTACGGGAGTGGAAGAGTGCACAAGGTCTCGGGAAGGTGAACTAGGAAAAAAAGTTGGTACTGAACATGGCTTGGGGGCAGGTTTGACTAGACGTGACTTAATTGGAGCCGTAGAACAACGTGTGGGAACAGGTGAAAAATCAAGTGATTTGTGAACACGGGGGAAAAAACGAGGGGGCAAAATTTGACCTTTACTTGGGCGCCTCCGTTGGCCACCACGCGGCGGTCCCGGGTAGATGGCCAAACGGGTGCCCAAGAAAAGGTCCGAGGGAAAGGATTTGGACTCACTGGGGTTGGAAACGTGGAAACGTGACAAAAACTGACGAGGACGGGATAAACTAGGGAAGGAACCAGAAAAATCTAAATCTGTGTCAGAGTCAGAATCCGACAGGAGGTTAACTAAATCAGGGCCATCTTCACAATCAGAAAAATCTGAATCTAAAGAAACATGTGGATGTACACTAGTAGGGCATGGTGAATAACTAGGACAAGTGGGGGGACCCGAGGAAAAGGACAGAAAAGACTGAATGATAGGGCTTACTGGAGGAGGGTAGGTATGGATGGCAGGCTGAGGACGGTGGGAGGCAGTTTGGTGGCGTCCAGGGTGACCCCATGTTCTTCCCGCTGGGTCCTGTTCTGGTCGGTTCATTCTGTCATGAACATGGTTAGGGCGACGGCGAGGAACGCAAGGCAAGAACATGGTGGACCCAATTGCAGGGAAGCAGGGAGGCAAGGCAGGAGTGCGGGAATCTCAAAATAATAACATTTAATCACAATGATAAAACAACTGGCGACTATGACAAAAACAACTGGCGACTATGACAAAAACAACTGGCGACTATGACCTGGCAAGACATGTGACAACGACAATGAACCGACGAGAACTGAAAGAAACCAGGGAACTAAATACAAACAAATTGACGAGACAACGAGGAACACCTGGACAAGACGAGTGGCTAGAGAGAGCTGATTGGTCAACACAAAGTAGACGAGAACAGGTGGACACAACAACCTAATGAGCACACGACAAACATGGAACACAGGAAAACATGGAACAAAACTAAACACAACCCAAACCAAAACACAGACCATGACAATTTTATATAATTTGGGCTTCCAGCTCATGAAACACAAACTCAGGAATTCAAAAAATTAGAATACTGTGAAGAAAAAAAAGTAATAATTTAGGGTCACATTAAATCAATCAAAATATGGTACTTTTAAAAAGAAATGTTAATATTGAATCCTTGGTTGGGAATCCCTTTGCTTTAATCACTGCCTGGCATTGAGGCAATCAGCCTGTGGAATTGCCTGGGAGTTATGGAAGCCCAGATTTCCATGATGCTTGCTGTCAGTTCTTCTTTGTTTTTGGGTCTGGTGCCCCTCTTGATAATACCCTATCGATTCTCAATGGGGTTCAGATCCGGCGAATTGGCTAGCCAGTCAAGCACTGTGATGGCATGGGCATCAAACCAGGTTTTGGTGCTTCTGATGGTATGGGCAGGGGCGAGGTCCTGCAGGAAGATGACATCTGCATCTCCACACAGATCCTCGGCAGAAGGAATCATGAAGTCCTCTAAAACATTCTGGTATACTGTTGCTGTGACCTTGGATTTAAGAAAGCAGAGTTTACTTACACCTGCACTGGACATTGTGCCCCAAATCATGACTGATTGTGGATATTTCACACTGGACCTCAAGCAAATTCTGTTCTTCACCCGTCTTCCTCCAAACCTTTGGACCTTGATTCCTGAATGAAAGGCACATTTTACTTTTATCGGAAAAGAGGGCCTTGGCGCACTGGTCAACAGTCCAGTCCTTCTTCTCCTTGGCCCAGTTGAGACGCTTACTATGTTGGCTCAGACTCAGAAGTGGCTTGACCCGGGGAAGCCGACAGTTGTAGCCCATCTCCCAGATACGTCTGAATGTGCTGTTTTTTGAAGCTGTGACTCCCGCCTCATTCCACTCTTTCTGGATCTCTGCTATATTCTTGAATCTTCTCTGTTTGATAATCCGCTGAAGCCCACGGTCATCTCTTTTGCTGGTGCATCTGCTCCTGCCACATTTTGTCCTTCCACTAGACTTTCCATTGATATGCTTGGACACAGCACTCTGTGAACAGCCAGCCTCCTTAGCTATGAACTTTTGTGGCTTACCCATCCTGTGAAGGGTATCAATAATGGTCTTCTGACACGATGTCAAGTATGCAGTCTTCCCCATATTGAACCCAACTGAGACAATTGAACCAAACTGAAGCAATTTTATGACACATGGGGAAACTTCTGCAGGTGCTTTGAGTTGAGTAAACATTTATGGCCTGCAAAATTTGGGCTGATTTCTTCACAATATTCTAATTTTATGAATTCCTGCTTACGTAGGTTTTATGAACTGGAAGCCCAAATTATGTAAAACTAAACAAACAAAAAAAATAATAATTGTTTAAATTGTGGGCCCTGAATCTATAATCAATGAAAGTTAAACTTTTTGAATTGAATTCTGGAAATAAACTTTTCCATGATTCAAAGACCCCTAATGATGACGACAAACAATGGACTTCGTTTTCCCTTGCCCGGACGCGGGCCACCGGGGCCCCCCACTGGAGCCAGGCCTGGTGGTGGGGCTCGAAGGCGAGCGCCTGGTGGCCGGGCCTGCACCCATGGGGCCCGTCCGGGCACAGCCCGAAAGGGTAACGTGGGTCCCCCTTCCCATGGGCTCACCACCTGTGGGAGGGGCCATAGGGGTCGGGTGCAGTGTGAGCTGGGCGGTGGCCGAAGGCGGGGACCTTGGCGATCCAATCCCCGGCTACAGAAGCTGGCTCTAGGGACGTGGAATGTCACCTCTCTGGGAGGGAAGGAGCCCGAGCTGGTGTGTGAGGTCGAGAAGTTCCGACTCGATATAGTCGGACTCGCCTCCACACACACCTTGGGCTCTGGTACCAGTCCTCTCGAGAGGGGTTGGACTCTCTTCCACTCTGGAGTTGCCCATGGTGAGAGGCGCCGAGCAGGTGTGGGTATACTTATTGCCCCCCGGCTCGGCGCTTGTACGTTGGGGTTCACCCCGGTGGACGAGAGGGTAGCCTCCCTCCGCCTTCGGGTGGGGGGACGGGTCCTGACTGTTGTTTGTGCCTATGCACCAAACAGCAGTTCAGAGTACCCACCCTTTTTGGAGTCCTTGGAGGGGGTACTGGAGAGCGCTCCCGCTGGGGACTCCATTGTTCTGTTGGGGGACTTCAATGCTCACGTGGGCAATGACAGTGAGACCTGGAAGGGCGCGATTGGGAGGAACGGCCCCCCCGATCAGAACCCGAGCGGTGTTCTGTTATTGGACTTCTGTCCTCGTCACGGATTGTCCATAACGAACACCATGTTTAAGCATAAGGGTGTCCACACGTGCACTTGGCACCAGGACACCCTAGGTCGCAGTTCAATGATCGACTTTGTGGTCGTGTCATCGGACTTGCGGCCGCATGTCTTGGACACTCGGGTGAAGAGAGGGGCGGAGCTGTCAGCTGATCACCACCTGGTGGTGAATTTGCTCCGATGGTGGGGGAAGATGCCGGTCCGACGTGGCAGGCCCAAACGTATTGTGAGGGTCTGCTGGGAACGTCTGGCAGAATCCCCTGTCAGAAGGAGTTTCAACTCCCACCTCCGACAGAACTTTGCTCATGTTCCGGGGGAGGCGGGGGACATCGAGTCCGAGTGGACCATGTTCCACGCCTCCATTGCTGAGGCGGCCGACCGGAGCTGTGGACGTAAGGTGGTCGGTGCCTGTCGTGGCGGCAATCCCCGAACCCGTTGGTGAGTCCTATCGGGCCTTTTTGGCCTGTGGGACTCCTGAGGCAGCTGATGGCTACCGGCTGGCCAAGCGGAATGCAGCTCTGGTGGTCGCTGAAGCAAAAACCCGGGCATGGGAGCAGTTCGGTGAGGCCATGGAGAAAGACTTCCGGACGGCTTCGAGGAAATTCTGGTCCACCATCCGACGTCTCCGGAGAGGAAAGGAGTGCACCACCAACACTCTGTATAGTGGGGATGGGGCGCTGCTGACCTCGACTCGGGACGTTGTGAGTCGGTGGGGAGAATACTTCGAAGACCTCCTCAATTCCACCGACACGCCTTCCCATGGGGAAGCAGAGTGTGGGTTCTCTGAGGCGTGCTCTCCTATCTCTGGGTTTGAGGTCACCGAGGGAGTTAAAAAGCTCCTCGGTGGCAGGGCCCCGGGGGTGGATGAGATTCGCCCGGAGTTTCTAAAGGCTCTGGATGTTGTAGGGCTGTCCTGGTTGACACGCCTCTGCAACATCGCGTGGACATCGGGGACAGTGCCTCTGGATTGGCAGACTGGGGTGGTGGTCCCCCTTTTTAAGAAGGGGGACCGGAGGGTGTGTTCCAACTACAGGGGGATCACACTGCTCAGCCTCCCTGGTAAGGTCTATTCAGGGGTGCTGGAGAGGAGGGTCCGTCGGGAAGTCGAATCTCAGATTCAGGAGGAGCAGTGTGGTTTTCGTCCTGGCCGTGGAACAGTGGACCAGCTCTACACCCTCGGCAGGGTCCTCGAGGGTGCATGGGAGTTCGCCCAACCAGTCTACATGTGTTTTGTGGACTTGGAGAAGGTGTTCGACCGTGTCCCTCGGAGAGTCCTGTGGAGAGTGCTTCGGGAGTATGGGGTACCGAACCCCCTGATACGGGCTGTTCGGTCCCTGTACGACCGGAGTCAGAGTTTGGTCCGCATATCCGGCAGTAAGTCGGACTCGTTCCCGGTGAGGGTTGGACTCCGCCAAGGCTGCCCTTTGTCGCCGATTCTGTTCATAACTTTTATGGACAGAATTTCTAGGCGCAGCCGAGGTGTAGAGGGGGTCCGGTTTGGTGGCCTCAGTATTGCATCTCTGCTTTTTGCAGATGATGTGGTTCTGTTGGCCTCATCAAGCCGTGACCTCCAACTCTCATTGGAGCAGTTCGCAGCCGAGTGTGAAGCGGCTGGGATGAGAATCAGCACCTCCAAATCTGAGACCATGGTCCTCAGTCGGAAAAGGGTGGCATGCCATCTCCAGGTCGGGGATGAGATCCTGCCCCAAGTGGAGGAATTCAAGTATCTTGGGGTCTTGTTCACGAGTGAGGAAAGAATGGAACGGGAGATCGACAGGCGGATCGGTGCAGCGTCTGCAGTGATGCGGACTTTGTATCGGTCCGTTGTGGTAAAGAAAGAGCTAAGCCGAAAGGCGAAGCTCTCAATTTACCGGTCGATCTTCGTTCCTACCCTCACCTATGGTCATGAGCTGTGGGTCATGACCGAAAGAACAAGATCCCGGATACAAGCGGCCGAAATGAGTTTCCTCCGCAGGGTGTCCGGGCTCTCCCTTTGAGATAGGGTGAGAAGCTCGGTCATTCGGGAGGATCTCAGAGTAGAGCCGCTGCTCCTCCGCATTGAGAGGAGCCAGATGAGGTGGCTGGGGCATCTGATTCGGATGCCTCCCGGAGAGACTACATCCTTCGGCTGGCCTGGGAACGCCTCGAGATCCCCCCGGAAGAGCTGGATGAAGTGGCTGGGGAGAGGGAAGTCTGGGCGTCCCTGCTGAAGCTACTGCCCCCGCGACCCGACCCGGATAAGCGGTAGAGAATGGATGGATGGATAAACAAACAAAAAAAAATTGTATTGTTTAAATTGTGGGCCCTGAATCTATAATCAAAGTTAAACTTTTTGAATTGAATTATGGAAATAAAGTTTTCCATGATTTTCTATTTTTTTGGAAATTGTCTGTATATTTCTATCATCAGGATATCAAAATAATTGATCCATAACAGCCTATATCCCACATGTTTTACAGGTCTGTAGCATGGGGGTGGGCCAAGAAATCAAGTTGAAGAATCTGAATATACAGTATGGGTAGTCTGGGAGAATATAATTTTTTTTTTGCTCTGCTGCACTCTTGGAGTGGGTAATTCAACTGAGAGAAAGTGTCCTATTAAGTGCCAGACAAAGAGTGTGCCATTGTTCCCTCTCACACTCAAACTAGTGCTGCAAGATCAAGATCCTCGATGATTACCTCAGGATCATAACTGAAGGTCACTGAAGTGGGTGCATAAAAACATGGGTATCACATTTTATTGATTACGTAATCAATCTTTTTATTGGAAGTAGATTCCATTCTCTGCTTATATAATTGCAGTGCATTGTTTCCACAACTTTTATACAGTAATCTCTCACTGGGTCCGAAACATCTGGTATTGCATCGCCAAATTAGGTCTAGCTATGCATTCCTCAATTGTCATTGCTACAATAAGTGATGGATGTTTTGAACCTTTTATTTCTCGTAACTCGACAAAGAGAGCGTGGATTGATAACAGAAATAAAAACTGCGTATCAAGCAGAGGTAAACAGCTACGCGATCGCTGATTGGTCAAATGTCTGTCGGAGCTCACGGCAGCTAGCAGACAATAAAATGCAACATGCCAAGCTCACAGAGAGTTGAAAACTGGCCAAAAAGCCAAACGTGGCTTCGTTTTAACGTCAAAGAGGGTACCATGGATGAGATACATTGTTCCCTTTGTCGCCAACACATAAATGTACAACCCCAATTCCAATGAAGTTGGGACGTTGTGTTAAACATCAATAAAAACAGAATACAAGGATTTGCAGATCATGTACAACCTATATTTAATTGAATACACTACAAAGACAATATATTTAATGTTCAAACTCTTAAACTTGATTGTTTTTAGCAAATAATCATTAACTTAGAATTTTATGGCTGCAACACGTTCCAAAAAAGCTGGGACAGGTGGCAAAAAAGACTGAGAAAGTCGAGGAATGCTCATCAAACACCTGTTTGGAACATCCCACAGGTGAACAGGCTAATTGGTAACAGGTGGGTGCCATGATCGGGTATAAAAGGAGCTTCCCTGAATTGCTCAGTCATTCACAAGCAAAGATGGGGCGACGTTCACCTCTTTTTCGAACAAATGCGTGAGAAAATAGTCGAACAGTTTAAGGACCTTGTTCCTCAATGTACTATTCCAAGGAATTTAGGGATTACATCATCTACAGTCCATAATATCATCAAAAGGTTCAGAGAATCTGGAGAAATCACTGCATGGAAGCGGCAAGGCCGAAAACCAACATTGAATGCCTGTGACCTTCGATCCCTCAGGCGGCACTGCATCAAAAACCGACATCAATGTGTAAAGGATATCACCACATGGGCTCAGGAAGACTTCAGAAAACCAATGTCAGTAAAAATAGTTCGGCGCTACATCCGTAAGTGCAACTTGAAACTCTACTATGCAAAGCAAAATCCATTTATCAACAACACTCAGAAACGCCGCCGGCTTCTCTGGGCCCAAGCTCATCTAAGATGGACTGATGCAAAGTGAAAAGTGTTCTGTGGTCCGACGAGTCCACATTTCAAATTGTTTTTGGAAATTGTGGACGTCGTGTCCTCCGGGCCAAAGAGGAACAGAACCATTCAAACTTTTATGGATGCATAGTTCAAAAGCCCGCATCTGTGGTGGTATGGGGCTTTGTTAGTACCAATGGCATGGGTAACTTACACATTTGTGAAGGCACCATTAATGATGAAAGGTACATACAAGTTTTGGAGAAACATAAGCTGCCATCCAAGCAATGTCTTTTTCATGGTGCTGCTTATTTCAGCAAGACACTGCCAAACCACATTCTGCACGTGTTATAACAGCGTGGCTTCATAGTAAAAGAGGGTGGGTACTAGACTGGCCTGCCTGCAGTCCAGACCTGTCTCCCATTGAAACACAGCTGGACTCCAATGAAGGTGCAGAACCATCTCAAGGATGACCAGATGAAATGGACAGCACCTGGGTTAAATATATGAGTGTCACAGCAAAGGGTCTGAATACTTCTGGCTGTGTGATATTTCAGTTTTTCTTTTTTAATAAATCTGTAAAAATTTCAACGATTCCATTTTTTTCTATCAATATTGGGTGCTGTGTGTACATTGAGGAAAAAAATTAACTTAAATGATTTTAGCAAATGGCTGGAATATAACACAGAGTGAAAAATTTAAGGGATTCTGTAAATCCAGTGAAAGTTGAACTCCACCATGGTTTCCCTTTGTCACCGATTCTGTTCGTTACCTTCATGGACAGAATTTTTAGGCGCAGCCAAGGCATTGAGGGGGTATGGTCTGGTAACGTTAGTATTAATGTCTCTGCTTTTGGAAATGATGTGGTTCTGATAGCTTCATCAAGCCGTTATCTTTAACTCTTGCTGGAGCGGTTCTCTGCTGAGTGAAAAGCAGCTGGGATGAAAATCAGCACCTCCAAATCTGAATCTGAGTCGGAAAACGGTGGAGTGCCCTCTCCGGGTCGAGGTGGAGATCCTGCCCCAAGTGGAGGAGTTCAAGTATCTTGGAGTCTTGTTCACGAGTGAGAGAAGAATGGAGTGGGAGATCGACGTGCGGATCTGTACAGCGTTTGCAGTGATGCGGACTCTGTATCGGTCTGCCATGTTAAAGAAGGAGCTAAGCCAAAAGGCGAAGCTCTCAATTTAAAGATCAATCTTCATTCCTACCCTCACCTATGGTTAGGAGCTGTGGGTCGTGACCGAAAGAACACGATCACAGATACAAGCACCCGAAATGAATTTCCTTTGCAGGGTGTCCGGGGTCTCGTTTGAGATAGGGTGAGAAGCTTGGTCATCCGCTGCTCCTCTGTATTGAGAGGAGCCAGATGAGGTTGGTCGGGCATTTGAGTAGGATGCCCCCTGGGTGCCTCCCTGGTGAGATGTTCCGGGCACGTCCCACCGGGAGGAGACCCCAGGGAAGACCTAGAGCATGCTGAAGAGACTGTCACTCAGCTGGCCTGGGAATGGCTAGGAATCCCTCCGGAAGAGCTGGATGAAGTGCTGTCCCCGTGTCCCGACGTTGGATAAGCGGATGAAAATGGATGCATATCGTATAACTCCTTCTTTTGACTGGCTCTAAGTCAGCTCTTTGATCATTCAGAACCTCCAAAATTGGCTGGAGATATGATACTTGGTGCTAATATTTGTTGTCACTTGAAAATTGTTACATGAGCGGAAAGGTTCTCTCATTTTGGTTGCACTACACTGGCCCTATTTTGCATGCTATTTTGCACCTGCCTTTCAAAAGCACTATTTAAACATGTAAAATCAGACAGCGCAATTTGTCTCAGGTTTGACAAATCCCATTGCGCATGATAAATTAATCAATTTCATTTACTTCTCCAACAACGAGCAAAATTAACTGCGCCGCAATTTATGTTTGGCAGACGCAATACTGGTTGCTCCCTGTTATTGAATCAGCTTCCACACCTGTTTGCTTCACAATCAAGTTTGTGCCTATTTTCACATGCACTAACCTCCAGTAAATCGGGCCCATGGCACTCTCTTCTATCCATTCAACGAAGCACTGACTGCACCCCAGGGATAAGCATTTTACCCTCGTCAGCATCAAGGTGAGGTGCGTGGTGTTGAGGCTGCCAAAGTCAAATGAAAGCAAAGCAGTCAACGATTAGAGCCTAAAGGAAGCCAAAATGCAAGAAAACAGTCTTTTCAAAGTAGCAGGCTCACTTTATGGTGGCTTAATTTCAGAGCCATGCTTAAACCATTAAAAAACAAATATTTCCCTTGGTCTAATATAATACCTTGAGCGTAAAGCTATGATGTGTACTGTCTTCAGGCCTGTGGGATGCAATTAGAGAAGCCCTGTTTTGAGATTCATGGTCATCCTCATGCAAACTAAAGAGATTTATTGATATTCAAGGAAAATGACATTTCATTTTTCACAAAGCCTGATGGAAGGAACCTCAGAATGCAAATGGTATATGTCATAACCCATCCAGCCATTTCTCTTAGGGTCTTACATCCCTGTGGCAGCCATGGGGTGTATGTATCATTATAAATTCAGTTTTGGATGAGAGATGAATGTGGATCAATTACAGTAAACAATGAAATGTGATGGCAGCCATGCTTTCCTTGCACAGAAATGAAACTGTTGCATGAGATCAGGTGTTATTTTGCCTGCTCCACAGAAATAATGATCAGTGGCACAATCCCTCTTATTATCTTGCTGTTTATCATCAAACAAGGCCTGCTATTCACAATTCCACAGTGCTGTGATTATGAACAAAAAGTGAGCCAAAACAAGTGCATTAAAAACTAGAAAATGTGATCTCTGACTGATTTCAATTCACACCGCACCAATAATTCTGGCATAAGTGTCACGTTTTGGATTTTTTGAAGGCAAGGCAAAACGTGGTGACCCATGTGCAGGGAGGCAAGGCAGTAGTATAAAACAATTATATTTAATTCCAAAAACAAAGCAAAACAAGGATCATGGAAAAATCTAAATACTAAATTAACAAAGGAGCGAGGCGCGGGGGACGGGATCCTGCTGCAGCTGCAGAGGAGTAGGCACGGGGTCTGCCGTCATTTCCTCAGCCTGCCGGCAGCCATTGGGATTTGGGAGCACAGGAAACGAGAGGGGCAGAGGACACAGGAACTTGGGAAGGTGAACTAGGATAAACAGGTGGTATGGAACGAGGTGACAAAAAAGGCACGGAACGAGGTGACTTGGGGGCAGGTTTGGATGGATGTGACTTAGTTGGAGGTGTGGAACAAGGTGTGGGAACTGGTGAAAAATTAAGTGACTTGGAAACAGGGGCAGAAAAACGGGAGGACAAATTTCGACCTTTACTTGGGCGCCTCCGTTGGCCACCACGCAGCCCCCGGATGCCTCCATGGTGGCCAAACGGGTGCCCAAGGTCAGAGGAAAAGGACTTGGGCTTGAACTCACAGGGGTTGGAAAAGGGAAAACGTGACAAAAACTGACTAGGACGGGAAAAACTAGGGAAGGACCCAGAAAAATCTAAATCGGTTGTCGGAGTCAGAATCCAAAAGGTTAACTAAATCGGGGCCATCTTCACAATCTGAAAAATCTGAATCTAAAAAAATGTGGAGGTAAACTGGTAGGGCATGGTGAATAGCTCGGTCAAGTGGGAGACACTGGTGAAAAGGACAGGGAACGAGGAATGATAGGGCTTACTGGAGGAGGGTAGGTATGGTCGGCAGGCTGTGGGCGCTGGGAGGTAGACTGGTGGCGTGCAGGGTGACGCTGTGTGCTTCCCGCTGGGTCCAGTTCTGGTCGGTTCATTCTGTCACATTTTTTTATTTTATTTTTTTAAGGAAAGGCAAAACGTGGACGACCCAAGTGCAGGGAAGCAGGGAGGCAAGGAAGTAGTTCAGGAGTATAAATAAATATTTAATTCCAAAACCAAAGGAAAACAAGGATCATGGAAAAATCTAAATACCAAATGAACAAAATCCAAAATCTAAACACAAAGTAACAAAGAAACACTTGAGTAAACCTAAAACTGGAAACAAGACATGACTCGTGAAATAACTGAGCAACACAATGACAGGTGACAATAACATATTACAATAACACTGGTTGACAATGAACTGACAAGGACTGAAAGAAACCAGGGAACTAAATACACACAAATTGACGAGACGAGGAACACCTGGACAAGACACGAGTGGCTGGAGGTAACTGATTGGTCAACACAAGGTAGAAGGGTGACGAGAACAGGTGGACACAATAACTAAATGAGCACACAAGACATGAAAAACATGGGACACAGGAAAACATGAAACGAAACCAAACACAACCCAAACCAAAAACAGACCATGACAATAAGTACATCCATAAAATATACGCTGTTATTCATCAGTTTTGAGGTTGTTTACAAAAGAACTTCACATTATCCTTGCACTAAACTTTCTGATTACCTGGAAACACGTCTCAGCGGTCATTACATAGACTTGTTCACCCTTGTTCACAAGCTGTCAGACTCACCTTAATCTTATTGATTGCTGTCAACTGTCTGTCAATAACTGACTGACTTGCTGTACAGTATCTTACAATTGCCATAAACCTTTGTGTTCTACCCACAACAGCAGGTTAATAGCATACAGCAAGAATTCCATTCTCTTTGGGGAGGATTTGTTGTCCAAACTCTGTCTTTTTCAGTTGAAGCCAGAGATGTTATCTTAACATAACATGATGGATGTTAATCGGAAAGTGTTAGGTATTTTAGATAAGAATCCCTGAACCCAGAATTAAAACCTTCCAAATCTCCAAAACAAATAAAATACAATAAAATCAGTACCCAGAATTAATTATTTAACTGTATCAGTAGCTGAACTCCATAATCTTTGCTGTGCATACATGTTTCCCCATGCTCCACTGGGGAGGGGGGTTCAGTGTCACTTCCAATTTGCCATCATCTCTCACTTTGACCCATTTCTGCTTCTTTTCACACACTGCTCTGGCCGCTAGCATGGAACTGACCCAGTAACCTCCTCCAACACCTGGCCAGTGGCCCTCTGGGAGGTGGACAAAGGGTGAGGGTTCCAACTAATATTAGAAAATGACAGGTCCTGGCTTGTAGGTGTATTGGAATGTTTGGATACTTATTCCCATTTCTGAAAATATATTCTTTACGATAAATAAGTCATGGTACAAAAAGTTGTCGATCTTTGATGATCATTGCCTTATATTTCTATTCCTGGAATCTGGTTTACGACCTGTTCCATGAGTTGGCTAGTGTATTTACTCATTCACTGCCAGCCGTTCCCAGAGCAGGGAAACCCCAGACTGCCGTGCATTTTCGAGCAGTTTCACTGATTTTTCAAGAATATTGTGTACTATGACTATGTAAACACCAAAACCACCAAAAGAAAGATCAGACTCTCTTCTTTCATAAGACAAAAAACTGTGTCTCTATTTTATAATCTGCAGTCAAATATAGGCTAGTTTCAGCCAAATCTGTTTCTGAAGGAAAAAAACTGAGAAAACAGCCTTTTTGTGAAAGCAGACAGATCAAGCAGAATGACTTTGACACCAATATTTTTTTTTCTTTCGTGAAAATCTCAAACAACTGAACATAAAACAACACTGAGACAGTATTTCTTTAAAACTTCCAAAGGTGCTACTGACCTGAAAGTTTCACCAGAACAACCCAAGTAATCCATCCATACAAAGAAAGTAGAACAAATAACCTTAACTTAACAAATTAAGTTGTGTGTAATAATGTGAAATGACACAGGGAAAAAGTATTGAACACATGAAGAAAGGGAGGTGCAAAAAGGTATGGAAAGCCAAGACAACACCTAAAATCTATCAATAATCAAACAGCAATCCAGCGCCTTGTCAGTCCAAATGAATATCAGCTGGTTAAGTCCTAACTGATGGCCTACAAAAAGGTCTCATTGCCAAGGTGAGTCAAGACACATCTCATGATGGTTAAGAGCAAAGAGCTGTCTCAAGACCATTGCAAAGTAATTGTTGCAAAACAAAACGATTGCATTGGTTACAGGCGCATATCTAAGCTTCTGAAGCTGAGCTTCTGTTGGGGCCATAATGCGTAAGTGGAAAGCCAATCATCCCACCATAAATTTGCCTCAGTCAAGTGCTCCTCACAAGATCTCTGACAGAGGAGTGCAAATAATTATCAGAAGAGTTGTCCAAGAGCCAAGAACAACCTGCGGAGAGCTTAAAAAAAGACCTGGAATTTGCAGGTACTGTTGTCACAAGGAAAACAGTGAGTAATGTGCTCTGCCACCACGGCCTGTATGCATGCTCACCACGCAAGACCCCATTGCTGAAAAAAAAGCATGTCAAAGCTTGTTTAAAGTTTGCTGAACATTTGGCCAAGCCAGTTAAATAATGGGAGAATATAGTCTGGTCTGATGAGAGCAAATTTTAATTCTTTGGATGCCATATTGCACACCATGCTTGAAGAAGAAATGCCACTGCACATCACCCTAAAAACACCATACCAACAGTGAGGTTCAGAAGTGGGAATATGATGGTGTGGGGTTACCTTTCAGCAAATAGTACTGGTAAACTTGACATTATTGAAGGAAGGATGAATGGGCAAATATACCAAGACATTATTGACAAAAACCTGCTGCCATCTACGAGGATGAGGAAAATGAAACAAGGGTGGACATTTCAGTAGGATAATGATCCAAAACAAACTGCCAAGAAAACTCTCAATTGGTTTGAAAGAAAGAAAAAAAAGAGCTGCTAGAAGGGCCCAGCCAATCACCTGCCTTGAATCCAATCGAAAATATTGGGAAAGAAACTGAAACTCAAGGTTCATAAAAGAAGCCCACGGAACTTCAAGATTTGAAGACTGCTTGTGTGGAGGAATGGGCCAAAATCTCACCTGAGCAATGCATACAGCTAGCTTCTCCATACAGGAGACATCTGGAAGCTGTCATTGCAAACAGAGGCTTTTGTAGAAAGTATTAAATAAATACCAGTTGGCGTGTTCAATACTTTTCCCTGTGTCATTTCACATTATTACACACTTAATTTCTGATCTTATTTGTTCTACTTTCTTCGTATGTATGGATTACTTGGGTTGTTCTCAACATCTGGTAACATTTTCACATCAATAGCACCTTTGGAAATATATTTGAGAAAATGGTGACGTGTTAAATAATTATTTCAGCTGCTGTATATATGTATACACACACACATATATATACACGATATGCCGGCACGTTGGACGACTGGTTAGCTCATCTGCCTCACAGTTCTCCACGTCACTTTTTATATGTATAAAAGCGGTGAAAGTGATGCCGCTTGGTCTGGAGTGTGGGGGTAACGGTGCCATCGGGCGAGAGGATGTCCGTTACAGGTTTATACATGTACACTACATTTAATCAGAACAAACGTTTGACATCCGCACTTCGTCGTGAACGTCACATCATTTATCAAGATGGCGGTCTGTCATCTATTCAGCACAGTAGTTGGGATTGTTTTTATACGTTTATTTTAAAAAATGCTTGATAAAAACAACCTATAATAGTAAAACAATATCTCCGTCGTATACGAGGTCCGCCGGAGCGATGACGTAACCGAGCATTTACGTCGAGATGAAGCAGGCGCAGATGGAGCTTTTCCCGCCTCTATTACGAATGACCATATTTACTTCTGATCGGTTTGGCAAAATTAATATTCCACCCCTGTGAAACTGAATGAAATTCCATTCGGATTCGGCCTGTTTTTATATGGAGCGTTTTCATACAGTTTGGCCTTATAAACTGATTCTAATCAGTATAGAAGGCTCCATGTAAACCAGGCTTGTCCTACAGGTCTTTATTCTTAATTTCAGACTCAGGAGGATGCATATCACAGAGCAAAAAAAAAAATAAATAAAAATAAGCCGCGACCCGAGTGAGGATAAGCGACTCAGAAAATGGATGGATGGATGGATGGATGTATATATATATATATATATATATATATATATATATATATATATATATATATATAAATTGTGCACCTGTGTGAGTGTGTGCCCCATCCATTCCTTATTCCGCTTGTTCTCATTAGGGTCATGAGCAAGCTGGAGCCTATCCCAGTCTCAGCTGACTTTGGGAAAGAGGAAAGAGGCGGGCTACTCCCTGGACTGGTTGCCAGCCAATTGCAGGCAAAATAATAAATAAATAAATTTTAAAAAACAACATGCATGCTCCTTCATTCCTTACAACCTTCTGTGTGGCAATATCAACACTTGGCAACACTTTGGTTTTTTCTCACTGGGGATACATAGGGGCAAGGGCACTGTGATAATGAGCTTTCAGTGCAGTTAGGGGACATGTTCTGCCACCAATTTAATTGATGAGAATAATTGATGACATAACATCACAAAGACTGTCTTCGACTGCCAGTTTCTCACCTCTGGGTCAGTAGAGGTGCAGAGAGAAGGCGGAATACCATCCATCCATCCATTTTCTGAGCCGCTTCTCCTCACTAGGGTCGCGGGCGTGCTGGAGCCTATCCCAGCTGTCATCGGGCAGGAGGCGGGGTACACCCTGAACTGGTTGCCAGCCAATTGCAGGGCACATAGGAACAAACAACCATCCACACTCACAGTCATGCCTACGGGCAATTTAGAGTCTCCAATTCATGCATGTTTTTGGGATGTGGGAGGAAACCGGAGTGCCCGGAGAAAACCCACGCAGGCACGGGGAGAACATGCAAACTCCACACAGGCGGGGCCGGGGATTGAACCCGGGTCCTCAGAACTGTGAGGCTGACGCTCTAACCAGTCGGCCACCGTGCCGCCAGGCGGAATACCATTGCAGGGAATTTGTCACTCCTTGTCTGTTGCTTTATGGACGGTTATATCCCCGTATGACATTTTGAACAAATATTCTTTAGTGCAACCATTACTTAATAAATCCTCTGTTTGTAAAAGAAGATTATGCAGCGTATCAAGGCAAATTAATCCTAAAAAAGAAATGTACGCTAATTTCTCATTCCAAACAATACCCTCCATTCAGCACTATAGAGCTTTGCCTCTAGGATTTTTTTTGTCTCGTGATTTAATTACATCTTTAAACTTTCAGTCACAAAATTCCCTCTCCATGCTTTCTCTGTCAGTGGCTTAAACTGCAGGCTTTGTGTGGTCTGAGCCTTAGGGCATCTATGCCAGCTTTTAATTTGTCTCATTGTTATGTTACACCAACAGAATGAATGCTCCCTGGAGAGTCTTGGCAGAGATGATGTGAGACCGCAGGCCAAATATGATTCTTAAAGACTTGTAAATATCACTTCATTAACTGTACCAACGCTGCTGGAGTGTTTCCTCTCACAACTCACACCCTGTCTTTGCCAATGTGGGGCCTGATTTGAATTTTTAGTCCACACAAATGTGGCATATACCCCTTAACACTGTGGTTCTCAAAGTGTGGAGTGGAGTACCGCTCCCTCCAGTAGTAAGCGAAAGAATCACAAAATTAAATATTCCCACTGTGCATGTCACAATGGTTTAATTTTTTTTAAATCCAGTACTACATTTGTTAAGTACAGTTCAGTTATATTTAACTTTCAAGTGCAATGCATTTACATTTCATCTTTTAGAACTGTTTGTTTTCAAACAGGCGGCACGGTGGACGACTGGTTAGAGCGTCAGCCTCACAGTTCTGAGGACCCGGGTTCAATCCCTGCTCCCGCCTGTGTGGAGTTTGCATGTTCTCCCCGTGCCTGCGTGGGTTTTCTCCGGACACTCCGGTTTCCTCCCACATCCCAAAAACATGCACGTTAATTTAAAACTCTAAATTGCACGTAGGTGTGAATGTGAGTGCGAATGGTTGTTTGTTTGTATGTGCCCTGCGATTGGCTAGCAACCAATTCAGGGTGTACCCCGCCTCCTGCCCGATGACAGCTGGGATAGGCTCCAGCACGCCCGCGACCCTAGTGAGGAGAAGCGGCTCAGAAAATGGATGGATGGATGTTTTCAAACATTTATTTAGATACGATTTCTATTTAACTTTCGTGTAATACATTTCAATTGAATCACTCTTTACGTACAGTTCTTTATTTTCCTACTTTTAAGCGCAGTGTTAATGTTCAAACTGTGCATAATGTTACAATGGCTTACATGATATTAAACATTCATTCATTCATTCATCTTCCATTCCGCTAAAACTCACTAGGGCGTGCTGGAGCCTATCCCAGCTATCTCCGGGCGAGAGGTGGGGTGCACCCTGGACTGGTCGCTAGCCAATTGCAGGGCACATATAAACAAACAATCATTCGCACTCACATTCAAACCTACGGGCAATTTAGAGTCTTCAATTTACCTACCCTGCATGTTTTTGGCATATGGGAGGAAACCGGAGTACCCGGAGAAAACCCACGCAGGCACGGGGAGAACATGCAAACTCCACACAGGCAGGGCCGGGATTTGAACCCCGGTCCTCAGAACTGTGAGGCAGATGTGTTAACCGGTCATACACCGTGCCGCCGATATCAAACATACCTTTTAAAAATAAAAACGCAGCCTTCGCTTTTATGCTACTGGATTTTAATGTTGGTCTTTATGGGTGGTTATACTGGGTGTGAAATTTTTGAGAAGCACTGCCTTAACTCATACATTACATTTTCAGTTTAAATGTATTATATATTTTATATTTAAACCATTAATAAATCATCAGTTCACATCACGATGATAATAAGAGATGAATGAGCATTTCCATTACCAACAACATACCATGGATGATGACAGTAATGTTTTTGTGGATGACTCTTCACTATTAACCATTTCTACTGGAGTATTTTGTAAGACAATGATATGGCATTATGATGTAATCAAACTTTATTTTACATTTTGCCATTTCCACCCATGTATCTATTTTATGTATTAATTATCCTGTTCACGCTCATGGGATAGTTGACTTAAAGCTAAAGGCATATTACATCCCGGACTGGTTGCCAGTTACTCACAAAGCATTTGTGAAGAGCGCATACAGTGTATAACAATCCCACGTTAGCGATGTGAACAACTACAACTACTACTATGACAAATTAATGTAAATTATTTTCACTAACATGACAGGCTGGTTAAACATGGATCGTTAGGTAGGGGTGTCCCGATCTAATCTTTGAGATCGGAAATCGGTCCAATGTCAGCAAAAAAATAAGGATCAGATCAGATCGGACAGGATCTTAAATCTCTGATTTTACCACTCTTATTGAAGCAGTCCATTCCATGATCTGGTCAACCACTTCTATCCAGCAGCCCCCGTACGCCATGGAGAGCCAATGCAATCACAACAACAGGTTGCTAAGGTGCTAACATGGCTAAGGTGGAAGGGGTAAGCGTTAATGCTGCTTGCTGAAAGTCGTTTATTGACACTCCAGTTGAAGTTCACTGTAAAACTGAACACCTATTGAATGTTCAAATACATCACAGATTTAGTCTCTATCATTGTTTTTGTTCACAAAAATCACTAGCTGTAAGCTAACAAGCAATTATGGAAAAAAAAACATTGACGAGCTAACGAAAATTAGCATTGAACTTGTGGCACAAAATAATAAATATTGGTCCACAAACACGTTATAAACACATACAATTAGGCAATACAACAATATTCTGTGGCATATATTCTTTACACTCTGTCAAAAACAAGTTATAATAATATTCGATCGTGACTTCTAGTTTATTTGTTACACCAAGTGTGTACAGTATCTCATTACGTGCACCACACTGCCCCTCAGAGGTCAAGATCTGCACAGCGGTTACTTTATGTAACCAATTGGTGAATAATAAATGAGTGAGTTTCTCCTCATACCTGCTGTTGCTGATTATAGTTCTCTGTTTCAGTAATATCACTTGATAAGGTATTTTCTAACATTCAATAATGCAAAATAAATAATGTATGATTATTGCTGAAATCCTGCGACCCTAACCAGGATAAGCGGTGTTGAAAATGGATGGATGGATATTGCTGAAATCGCATTGACCGATATTGGTATCGGCCAAAACTCAAGGCTGCAATATCGGTATCGGATCGGAAGTGAAAAAGTTGGATCGAGACATCCCTATGGTTAGGTATGCTTGCCAGTAAAGGACAGTCTTTAAATACACCAAATATTAATTTGATGCTTGAAAAAAGTTGTTTTCTCTCAAGTAAGAAAAAATATATACTGTCACCTATTTAAGGATCAAGCTTCAGTTTAAGATGTTGATACAATGTCACAGAGTCACAAAAATAGGTTAGGCAAGATCAGCATCTGTGGTTTTTATGTATATATTTTTTTAAATCTCCAGGGGAAAATGAATTTGTAAAGTTAAAGTCAATGCTTCTCTCATGCAGTCAATTAAACGATTCTTCTTTGTGAATGTATGGACCGGTACTTTGTGACCATGTCTGACTTCGTTTGATCATTAGAGTGTGTCAAAAAAGCAACCAAAAAAAGAAACCATCCATTTCAGGAACCATGTTGGATGGTTTCAGGAAGATACTGTATTATTTCTTTTACATTTAACAAATTTGGTAACAATACAAACAGAAAGGGAATATTAAACAACAATTTACTGACTTTATAAAACACTAAAATATTGTGCTCAAGCACACAAACAGCCCCTGAAGCTGAGGACAGTGTTTTCAAAAACATTTTCTCCATATGATTACCCATGTTGACTTTTTGGGTTACTTTACTGAATTTAGGTATTATTCTTAACATGGATAGCAGTGCAAGTGTACACAAAGGAGTAATTATGAGCTAAATGACTCTCTAGGCTGAAATCTCCTAAATTGAATCCCCACAATATAATAAGCCGCTACCCATTTGCTTGAAATGTCTCATTTGTCTTCTTAAATCTCATAAAGTTTTCTCTATATTATTTTTACGATCATATTTAAAAGTAGTAATATCTCCCTGAACACTTTAAAACAAGAGTTCAGTAGATATTTATTGCTGATTATTTTAACCCACAACTTCAATGAGTAGGTGTGTTGTGCCTATTCTGCTCATTGCAGTTGGTGAGCATTGGGGAGTCGTTTCCTTCTATGAACCCCAATTCCAATGAAGTTGGGATGTTGTGTGAAACATAAATTAAAAACAGAATAAAATGATTGCTATTCGTTTTCAACCTCTATTCAAATGAATACACTACAAAGACAAGATATTTATCATTGAAACTTATGAGTGTTTTTGTTTTTTTGCCAATATTCTCAATATTGAATTTGATGCCTGCAATAGATTCCCAAAAAAAATGGGAAAGGGGCAACAAAAGACTGGGAAAGTTGAGAAATAATCAAACATTCCACAGGTGAACAGATGAATTGGAAACAGGTGACGGTCATGATTGGGTATAAAAGGAGCATCCCCCACAGGCTCAGTCACAAGCAAAGATGGGGCGAGGTTCACCTCTTTGTGAACAAGTGCGTGAGAAAAATAGTGTAACAGTTTAAGGGCAATGTTCCTCAACGTACAATTACAAGGAATTAAGGGATTTCATCATCTACTTTCCTTAATATCATCAAAAAATTCAGAGAATCTGGAGAAATTTCTCCACGCAAGCACGGGAAAGGCGAAAAACAACATTGAATGCCCGTGACCTCTTATTCCTCTGGCAGTACTGCATTAAAAAATGAAATCATTATGTAAAGGATATTGCCACATTGGCTCAGGAACTCATTAGAAAACCATTGTCTGTTAACACAGTTTTTCACTATCTACAAATGCAAACTTTACCATGTAAAACAAAAGGCATATATCAACAACACACAGAAACACCACCGGCTTCTCTGGGCTTGAGCTCTCTGAGATGGACTGAGGCGAAGTGGAAAAGTGTGCTGTGGTCTGACGAGTTCACATTTTAAATAATTTTGGGAAATCATGGACGTTGTGTCCTCCGAGCCAAAGAGGAAAAGGACCATCTGGATTTTTATAAGTGCAAAGTTCAAAAGCCAGCATCTGTGAAGATATGGAGCCTATGCAGCCTATGGAGCTACCTATGCCCATGGATGGCACAGGCAGCTTACACATCTGTGAAGGCACCATTAATGCTGAAAGGTACATACAGGTTTTGGAGCAACATACTGTATGCTGCCATCCAAGCAATGTCTTTTTCAGTGATGTCCCTGCCCTTTTCAGCAAGGCAATGCCAAGAACATTCTGCATGTGTTATGACAGCGTGGCTTCATAGTCAAAGAATGCGAGTACTAGATCGATCTTGCCAACAGTCCAGACCTGTCTCCCATTGAAAATGTGTGGCGCATTATGAGGTGCAAAATACTACAACAGAGACCCTGGACTGTTGAGCAACGGAAGTTGTACATCAGGCAAGAATGAGAAAGAATTCCATCTACAAAGCTTCAGAAATTAGTGTCCTCAGTTCCCAACCGCTTATTGGGTGTTGTTAAATCAAAATGTGATGTAACGCCCCTGTCCAAGCTTTTTTGGAATGCATTGCAATGCATCAAATAAAAAAAGCGAATATTTGCGAAAAGAAAAAAAACTAATAAAGTTCATTAGTTCGACAGTTAAATATCTTCTTTGTAGTGTATCCAATTTAATATAGGTTGAAAAGGATTTGCAAATCTTTGTATTCTGTTTTTATTTACATTTTACACAATGTCCCAACTTTAGTGGAATTGGGGTTTGTGATATACCAGTGATTTAACTGTGATATCAATGTACATTATATACTCTAATGTGTATAAAGTTGTTTTATAATCTGTAGTCTTAAGGTCTTATTTTTACGTTACTGTCCTCTCTGTCCAGGAGCGAATCATAAGCAGGGCAATAATTAGTGAGGCAGATTAAGTCTTATCACTATAGCGTATATTGGGCGATTAAAAATGTAATTCATTTAAGAGAAAAGAATAAGTCAGAAGCGACACTTGGTATAAAATTTAGGGAAAGTGACGACAAACCTTTTTATCAGTCTCTTAATCTGAAGGTTGCTACGCTTTATGAAATTTTGAGTTCTAGATCACAGAGGTCAGAACACACCCAAAATACAACCAAGAGTGGAGTTTTATGGTATATTTAATTACATCTACCAGGGATCTAGAGGGAAACACATAAAGGGGTCTAACTAGAGAAAGAAAATAACACTAATAATGATAAAAAGAAGGAAAATGGGCATACAAAAAGGGAAATAGAACATCGTGTGTTGGACTAAAGTTGGAAACGTGAGCGTTTACTGCGTCCAGTGCGGACGGGAGAGAGAGAGAGAGGACTAAATTGAGATTTTGTCTGAAGCTAGTAATTTCCCCGAAATTATTAGGCACTAATATTGTATAGTGTGGCAAATGTTTTGCCGCGTCTACTCACGACCGTAGGCTCAAGATATTGGGTGGTCTCTCTCTTTCTCTCTCGACGTGTCTCAGAAGCAACGAGACAGATTTGGTTGAAGAAGAAAAAGATGCACAAAAATGAAATGAAAACAAAAGAGGCGGAAGAAGAAAAATTGTTGTGCCTCACGCCTTCTTGGGAGAATTGGGCTGTCTCTCACCCCGCCTGCTCGCAAGTTTGGAGCACTCACGCTTAGCTGGTAGCCGAACAGCAAGTGTTCGGGAGGCTTAGCAGCGGGATTCCACGGAGGCTCTCCATCTCCAAGTCCCGCGGTTACCGAGCCGTGTGCCCGAACAAAGAAAGGGAAAAAGGGGGAGGGGTGGTCCATGGTCAGCCCGGCTGGCGAGCTGCCAGCACGATAAGAGTAGAGAAAAAACACAAGAGAGCGAAAACACACAAGCACCAGGGTTAAGTACCCCAGGGGTGTGTCGAAGAGGGATGGAGAAGACCACACCCATGATAAAATGGGTTTAAAATTGAGAAAACCCACGCAGGCACAGGAAGAACATGCAAATTCCACATAGGCGGGGCCGGGATTTGAACCCCGGTCCTCAGAACTGTGAGGCAGATGCGCATACCAGTCGGCCATCATACCGCCATTTGACAGTTACAGTACTGTCATTTCTGGTATGATGCCTACCTAAGTGGTTGGTGACACTAAGCATGAAATAAAACCAAATGTCATAAGCACATACTACCATATCTACGATTTATCTCCTTTAAATAGATCTGTACATATATTTGATTTGTCATTATAAACTAATACACTGCTTCTATTGTCTTGTTCTCCGTGGAAAACCTGGACTGCATCCTTTTCTCTCCTTTCCTCTCAATAAATTTTTTTTTTTTTCGGACCAAACTCAGAGATGGATAAACGAGAGAAACTAATATATAATTTCAGACCTATTTTTATTTCGTTCAAATGAATGCTCTTCAAGTGCAGAAGAGTACTTGAAAATTACTGCTTCTCTAATGCGAATCTTTGGTAGTTGGACAATGTTTTTTTTCCTGAGCTACAACATATTATTATGTTCTTTAATTAATTTTCTTTTCTTCTTCTCTTTTTTAAATAAAAGCAAACCAACTGGACATTTCTTGATGAAATTATTCATAGCGCAGACCACATGATCTCTACATGCTCTCCAAGTTGTGCAAATTACACAGAGTCAAATCCTTGATGTTCACTGTCCCCCATATTTTAGGAATGACCCCATTATAAATTAATACATTGACTGCTACGTAGGTGCACACTGAAACACTGAAACCAATATTTTCTTCCACTAAAGCACTAATTAATGTGCATGCCTGTTGTTCCAGACTTTCAGCGTTAATTTTCAAAATGACTTTAAGCAAGGTAAATCTAAAAAGGTTACTGCAATCAGAATCAGAATCAGAATCATCTTTATTTCCCAAGTATGTCCAAAAAACATACAAGGAATTTGTCTCCGGTAGTTGGAGCCACTCTAGTACGACAACAGACAGTCAATTGACAGAGAACACTTTTGAGACAGAAAGACATTGACAAAAAAAAACAGTCACTGAGCAATAAAGGGTTAATAATTATATGGTAAAGCCGGTACATTTTTTATTTTATTTTTTGACAATTGTGCAAAAGATGCAGGGTCCTCTAGCACTTAGAGCAGTTCGAATGACTAAGATTGCAATAGTCCGATGCAATGACCATTGTGCAAAGGGCGCCGAGACTTCAAGGAGTGTCTGCAGTTTAAAGTGACGAGTAGCGTGATAATCTGGGACAATGTTGGTTGTGCAAATGTTGCAGATACTCCTCAATGAGTGTGCAAATGGAGCAGATGCTACTCTGGCATGAGTGGCCAGTATCAGTCAACAACGGATATGCAAATAGTGCAGCGTGGCGAGACTACTACAGTGAGTGCACGAGTAATATATAATTGGTCCCACAGAAATGTGACAATGAACTCAAGTCAAAAAAATTGCCAGCATGTTGCAATAGAATTGTAGGTTAGGTGTTTAAGAAGTTGATCGCAAGAGGGAAGAAGCTGTTGGAATGTCTGCTAGTTCTAGTTTGCATTGATCGGTAGCGCCTACCTGAGGGAAGGAGCTGGAAGAGCTGGTGACCGGGATGTGGAGGGTCCGAGAGGATTTTGCACTCTTGTCTTAGTTCTGGCAGCGTGCAAGTCCTCAAGGGTGGGTAGGGGGGTACCGACACTCCTTTCAGCAGTTTTGATTGTCCGTTGCAGTCGGAGTTTGTCTTTTTTTGTAGCAGCACCAAACCAGACTGTGATGGAAGAACACAGGACTGATTCGATGACCGCTGTGTAGAACTGCCTCAGCAGCTCCTGTGGCAGGCCGTGCTTAAAGCACATCCTCAGCTGGGCCTTTTTGAGGAAGGAGTTGATGTTGGTCGCCCACTTCAAGTCCTGAGAGACTGTAATTCCCAGTAACTTGAAGGTCTCGACGGTTGACACAAGGTAGCTGGACAACGTGAGGGGCAGCTGTGGCGAAGGATGCCTCCTGAAGTCCATGATCATCTCTAGTCTTGAGCGTGTTCAGCTCCAGGTTGTGTCGGCCGCACCACAGCTCCAGCCGCTCCGCTTCCTGTCGATATGCAGACTCGTCACCGTCCTTGATGAGGCCGATGACAGTGGTATCATCTGCAAACTTGAAGAGTTTGACAGCTAGGTGCGCTGAGGTGCAGTCGTTCGTGTAGAGAGAGAAGAGAAGCGGAGAGAGGACACAACCTTGGGGCGCCCCAGTGCTGATGCTGCGTGTGGATGAGGTGGTCTCCCCCAGCCTCACCTGCTGTGTCCTTCAATGTTAGAAAAATACTCAGTATCAAGGATGTTGAGGAAATATGGGATTTTTAGAGTTAAACGAAAACAAAAGATTATTCACAGTACAAATCGAGCATGTTCAAAACCAATAAATATTTACAGCTCATCTTTTGCATTTAAATGGCTTCTGAGTTAAAGAGCTGTAATGGGGCTACATGCTTTGCCCTCCCATTACTTTCTAACTAAAGTCTAAAAAAAATAGGTTCTTCATAGTATCTAAATGTGGTTTCCGTATAGGGGAACAACCTTTGGTTACTATTTAGCACCCATTCTTATTGGGTCTATTTAGCACCAAATTAGAATAAAATTGTTATTAGATGTGATAGATAATATAACCTCTAAAAAAAGTCCATGGTGCTATATAGAACCTTGAAGAGATTGCACACGTATACATATTATGAAAAATTTACTTTTTAATGTTTGTATACCAATAGTGTACAAAGATTTGTCGTCTCTGTAGTGCTGGTCAAGCCACCAAGTATGAAATTAAATTAAATCAAGTAAATCTTTAGTTATCTGCCTATTTCTGAAAATGTGTCTGTGACTGAGCCGTTGCGCTTCAGCCCCACTGTTATGAAATAGTGAGGCTAATCAGCATAATAACCACCCCAGCAGCAAGTGTCTCAGCCAATATGGTGGCAGCGGCCAAAGCACTATCATGTTGAAGCCAAAAGGTAAGCAGACCAGCAGTGTTAGCACAGATTAGCATTAACAAACGGTTTTACCAATATTAGTGGGGGTATTTGGGTTTGTCATGTGCTTTGGAGCTGGAGAGTCACTGTTCAAGTCACGCTCTGGCCAAAAGAAAAATGGCAACCAATTGGAGAGATGCTCGTCTGCTTCCTGGCTCCTCTGCCTCGGCATCGGCCATGTTATTTATACACTATAGAACTGTTTTAAATTGTGAAAAATTTTGTCTTTTTTAAAACGAATGTGAAAGCACTTTCACTGGCACCGTGAATGATTTTTATAAATCCTCTACTTGTTTAAAAAGGAACCAATGACACTCGACTAAAGTACTTATGCACCACATTAACTGCATTAACTTTATAATGAATGGTTCCTTCACCTTAATATATCCCCATTTGCTCTTCAATCTGGAAATAATAGAAAAATAGCACACAGTACGCAGTATGTCACAATTTATAACACATACCATTATATTTTGGGGACATTATCGAAACTGATTGTGTTCCTAACCTTATGGGCAGAATTTCTAGCGGCAGCCGAGACATTGAAAGGAAACAAGATGAAAAAAATCCAAGCTCCAGAAACACAAAATGGAAAATTTATTTATTAATTAATAATCTATGACAATGTTTTTCTAAGATGGCCGAAGAAAGAGAGATTATAGCTATTGTTAATAAATGCAAAACCGAGACATCCACTGACTATCATGAAATAGATAATATGGGATATCTTTTGACACACATCCTTTGACACACAGCTGTAATATATCATCACAAACTGGTCAATTTCCCAAAAATATGAAAACAGCCAAAGTCATTCTTCTATTTAAAACTGGAGACAAAAAAACACTTCTTTACAAATTACAGACTTATTTCTCTTCTACCACAGTTCTCAAAAATTCTAGAAAAGTTTTCACTCTCAGGTTAAATGATTTCTTAGCAAACATAACTTACCAATAACCAATATGGATTTAGAAGCAATTAATCAACAGCACAAGCTCTTACTGAATTGAGAGAAGAAACCAAAAATTCAATGGATAAAAAGAAATATGCAGTTGGAATATTCATTGATCTAAAAAAAGCATTTAATACAATAAACCCATCCATCCATCCATTTTCTGAGCCGCTTATCCTCACAAGGGTCACGGGAGTGCCGGAACCTATCCCAGCTATCTTTGGGCAGGAGGCGGAGTACACCCTGAACTGGTTGCCAGCAAATCGCAAGGCACACATACACAACCATTCGCACACACATTCACACTTATAGGCAATTTAGAGTCTTTAATTAACCTACCGTGCATGTTTTTGGGATGTGGGATGAAAACCCACGCAGGCACGGGGAGAACATGCAAACTCCACACAGGCGGGGCCGGGATTTGAACCCCGGTCCTTTGAACTGTGAGGCAGACGCTCTAACCAGGCGTCTACCATGCCGCCATACAATAAACCATGAAATACTAATCACAAAATTTGAACGATATGGAATTACAGAAATTGCACTAGAGTGGGTAAAAAGTTACTGAAGGAACAGGAAGCAATTTGTAAAAATGGGGGACTATAAGTCAACATGCTTGGACATTGTGTGTGGGGTGCCACAAGGGTCGGTGTTGTATCCGAAATTATTCATCATGTACAGCAATGACAAATATAAGACATCACGATTACTTCCATATATCTTATCTGAAGATGACACAAAGATATTTAGTGCAGGTGAAAATTTACAGCAACTGTTCGATACTATTCAGAATTCATCAAAATCAAAAACTGGTTTGACAGAAAAAAAGCTGTGATTAATTTGACCAAGACAAAAATTATGAAATTGGGCAGCAAAAAGATAAATCATCAAGCACTGGTGCAGATAGAAGGGGTTGTTTTGGAAAGGGTACACAAAATCAAATTCCTAGGGGTGAAACCTGCTGGAAGCATATGCACGTTTCAAAAATATCGAGAAGCATCGCTGTAATGATCAAAGTAAGACACTTTTTATATAACAAGTCTTTACTGTTCCTTGGTTTTACCCTACCTAAATTACTGCACAGAGGTTTGGGGCAAAAGTTTATTACATCCATTCTTCCTTCTGCAGAAAAGAGCCATTGGTATTGTCTATAAAGTACGGTAGGTTATTTTTTTTACTTATTAATCAGCTGTTTGTAAAGTTTCTAAATGTTTCTAAAATAATAAAAATGAATGATACTGTCGAATTTAAAACAGCACTGCTTGGAAGGACAGTGTGCTGTCGGGGATGACACCCAGACTCTAAACCAGAGGGTAGAGGTAAAAAGAAGAATTATCAAGTATAATGGAACAATTGTCAATTATGGCTAGCATGGACTTGGTACCTATGAGTACAATTTCAGTTTTATCAATGTTGAGTTGTGGAAAGTTGGATGAGAACCAGTGTTTGAGTTCAGTGCAAATGGAATCAAAAGCTGCAGACAGATCAAGGAGGATGAGGATGGTGAGTAGGCCAGCGTCAGCTGCCAGGAGGAAGAATATGTGTCATGTGTGTCTGTACGTGCAGGTGTGTGTGTTCGTGTGGATGTATTTTGAAAATTCCAGATGAGGTCCGACAGGCAGGAGAGGCTCCTTGTTGTATTGACACCAGAGAAAGCAGTGGTAAACTTCATCATAAAGATGATGCAGAAAAAGGTCAGAATTGCAATTGGCAGTGGTAGTAATTAAAATGGCACTAAGAAGGCTAAAAAAATGGCATGTAAATTTTACACACCACAGAGAAGAGTAATTGTTAACAAGCATTCCAAATCAGAATCAGAATCAGAATCATCTTTATTTGCCAAGTATGTCCAAAACACACAAGGAATTTGTCTCCGGTAGTTGGAGCCGCTCTAGTACAACAGACAGTCAATTTACAGAACACTTTGGAGACATAAAGACATTGACAAAAAACAACAACAAACAACAATTGTGCAAAAAGATGCAGAGTCCTCAGTTCGAATGGCTAATATCGCAATAGTCCGGTGCAATGACCATTGTGCAAAGGGCACTGAGACTTCAAGGAGTGTATGCGGTTTAAAGTGACGAGTACTGCGATAATCTGGGACAATGGTTGTGCAAATGTTACAGATACTCCTCAATCAGTGTGCAAATGGAGCAGATGCTACTCTGGCATGAGTGGCCACTATATGCAAATAGTGCAGCACGGCGAGACAACTACAGTGAGTGCACGAGTAATACATAATACAGAAATGTGACAACGAACTCAAGTCAAAAAATTGCCAGCTTGTTGTAATGGAATTGTAAGTTAGTTGTTCAAGAAGTTGATTGCAAGAGGGAAGAAGCTGTTGGAATGTCTACTAGTTCTAGTTTGCATTGATCGGTAGCGCCTACCTGAGGGAAGGAGCTGGAAGAGCTGGTGACCGGGGTGCGGAGGGTCCGAGAGGATTTTGCACGCCGTTGTCTTAGTTCTGGCAGCGTGCAAGTCCTCAAGGGTGGGTAGGGGGTTGCCGACAATCCTTTCAGCAGTTTTGATTGTCCGTTGCAGTCGGAGTTTGTCCTTTTTTGTAGCAGCACCAAACCAGACTGTGATGGAAGAACACAGGACTGATTCGATGACCGCTGTGTAGAACTGTCTCAGCAGCTCCGGTGGCAGGCCATGCTTTCTCAGAAGCCGCAGGAAGTACATCCTCTGCTGGGCCTTTTTGAGGACGGAGTTGATGTTGGTCGCCCACTTCAGGTCCTGGGAGATTGTAATTCCCAGGAACTTGAAGGTCTCGATGGTTGACACAAGGCAGCTGGACAGCGTGAGGGGCAGCTGTGGCGAAGGATGCCTCCTGAAGTCCACGATCATCTCTACAGTCTTGAGCGTGTTCAGCTCCAGGTTGTGTCGGCCGCACCACAGCTCCAGCCGCTCCGCTTCCTGTCGATATGCAGACTCGTCACCGTCCTTGATGAGGCCGATGACAGTGGTGTCATCTGCAAACTTCAGGAGTTTGACAGTCAATTTGAATGAATAAAACAAATCGATAATTGCAGGTTTCTAAACTTGAATAATAAAGGCCGCCTCTCAGCTCTCAGACGCTGTGGGTGTGTCAAATTGTTTTAGCCCTGTCGAAAAAATCAGGAAAATTGAACCGGTGAAAAAGATGCTTAAGCTATATCTCAACAATTCAGCACTATATTGTTATAGGTCTTTGCATATGTTTTCAGCATTTATCTTCAAACACACTGTATTTAATGTATTTAGAAACAAAACACGGATATTTGCTTAGAGCCCCTTTTACAGCTCAGATCAGCAGGTAACAGCTAGCTACTCTAGGTGCAGTAAGTGCTGGAAAGAGTAATGATGTAGAGTATGTATTTATCACTGAGTCAAAAACGTGAGAAAATGGATAACTGGAAAGTAGTAATTGGTGTTTTTTGGGGTTGCGAAGCGATTAAATACATACTAGGGTCCATATATTTCCAGTGCATTTTTGCATTCTGTAAGCCCTTTTTTAAAGGCAGTTTGTAAGATGAGTTTGGAATGATATTAAAGTATTTAGGGAGTATAGTTTGTGCTATATTTAGGGTTTAAACTATTATTGCTATTTTGATTTTTTTTATTTACCTGCATGTAGCTTTCTGGCTGTGAATGTGAAGGCAAAATCAGGTCATTTCAATTCCAACTGACCAGTGGAGAAGGTAAATGAAAAAAAAGAAGCCTTCATTCATTCCTTATTCATTCATCCTATCAAATATGTGAACCTCCCTTAGCTTCTTACAAGTGGCAACATTCCCAAGCTGCATGCCATTCAGGCCTTGGCTATTAATTGGTTTTCACAAAGCTGATGACTCAATCACTGATCTTGTTAAGAGGCTTTTAGAGGATGAAGATGGTCCAAGATTCTGAGCACAGATGTCTATCTGTGAACACTGTCCAGTTTAGCCTGCCTGGGACTCATCATGACTCATAATGGGCTTGACATAGACCACATCATTCTCGGTTAAGAGAAGTGTGTTTTTGAGCACACTAAGATTCAACAAGGTGAAAAGAGATTAAAGCAATATCATTTTAGGTCATTTTTTAATATGAAAACAGTGTTTTGGAGACTAGAAAAACAAACATTTGAATATGGATGGCAAGGGATACTTTTTCTTCCCAAAGAAGTGTTACTATTTTTGTCTAAACTCTAAAAGTGGTGATAGTAGTCAAAACATAGTAGTAGTGTAGTGGTGTTTATGATAGTGTGTGAGTAGAACCCAATTGCAGTACATCAGAGCACAGGAACATTGTGAACTGACTTTTAATAACAACTATGACATGTCTAGCAACAAACTGTTGATTCGCAATGCAGTTAATAAATTCACGGGCAGACAAGATCGGCAACAGAAATCCAGTATTAGTGCGGAGCGAACCATCTTGCCATGAGTGAGTCATCAGGAGAGCCAAAATAGGCAGGCATGGCTGACTGGCTTCAGAGCTAAATTTGCAGTTATGCTAAATCTCTGCTTGGGATAAGAATGGCAGCAACTTCAACCTGTGGGCTCTCGTTCATACTGTAGCTACATACAGTGCATACGTCAGCTTAGCAACAGATTCATAGTGACCCCGATCTGTCCTCCCCACTCACACTCGCTACGTAAGGCAAAATAATTCAAATATTTGTTATTATTGAGTTGCTGATTTTGCTCACTTAAAGGGGAATTTAAAAAAAAAAAAACACTCAAAAACTCAGTATAAATGTGAGAGTAATATATTAGTACAATGATTTGTGAAAAAAAAATCAGCCCTCTCTGGCTCCATCTCTTACCTCCAATATAATTTTCAAGGAACCACTACACCTGAAGAAAACTAACCAATCAGTTGTTAATTACCCAGCCATTTCAATATAATACATTTTAAAGCTGGGCGGCAAGATGGACGACTGCTGGCTGTGGGTTTCCTCGCACATTCCAAAAACATGCATGTGAGGGTAATTGAAGACTCTAAAAGTGTCAGGGCTCGAAATTTACCGATTCTTGATTACCCTAGTCAAAAATATTCACAGGCAAGATGGCAAAATATACAACATTCCCGATCGGGCAAGCGTATGAAAAAAGAAAATGTGGTATGTAAGTATGTCACAATATTCACATTATCGTGAAATTAAAAGTAAATTAAAATAATCTGCCATTATGGTTAAAATATAGTTTTGTCCCCTCTATATGAAGCCAAGCCACTCAGCCAGGCTGCTACAGTGCTTCACTTTCTCATTTGGGTGTGAACGCACCCGATTGGGCGCATACCCCATGTGACCATGTGTGTACGTCTAAAGAAATACATTGATTGGCTGACTGACCCCTGTGACTGCGGCGTTGAGAGGAGTGCAACTTATACATCGTACTAAGCCTGCCAGAGGGTCGTTTCACAATCAACTGGACGAAATAGAGGCACCTTATTGTTCACGTCGGCTTCTGCCCCAGCAAATGCAGACCCACTCCCTCTCCTCCGCTGAATTGTTTAAGCATATTGGAACAGTATCACTCTTTAGTGGTGTACTCGTGAGTCGAACGTCATGAGTGAATGAACATCACAACATGAACAACATGAAGAGGGAATAATGATTCTAACTCCCAGCCATTCCCAGCCCGACGGGGGCGCATCTGGGCCACGGGTCTGCATTTGGGGAGTCGGAGGCCGGGCTGCAACCCTCACAGGTGCCTCTTACCCGATTGATTGTGAAGCGACGCTCATACAGGTGCGAGGTGCTTTCAAAGTGTCTTTGATCAGTGTGTCCTGCAATTTACTTTAGTTCTTGCCCCTATTTTTTCTAATCAGGTGATTAACGTATGCCCCTTATGTAGCCCAGTTACAGCCGGTGCAGCCAGCGTTTTGACCACAGAATTTCTGCATCCAAAAACAGCGTTTTGCTCATGTGGGTCCGACAGCCAATCATCAGTGATGTGGTCACATGGTCACATGGGTTACGTGGCCAATCAGGTGCGTATATACTGGAACAAGGAAGTGGAGAGAGCGAGAGTTAAGCAATATGCCTGTGTGTTGCCGAGCGCAAACGAAATTTTATGCACAACGACTCAATATTTTATACTATGACAACACCATGATGATAGAAGCACTTTTAATGCCGCAACATTGTGATATTGTGAACACCGTGTCATTTTACTGTATTTTACTCTGTTTGTTTCTCTGAGTAATACGCTCTTCATAGACCGGTTATAGGCTGATGCTTGCGCAATGAAGGACCATCTTCTTCAAGCACAATTTAAATGCTTCTGCTCTTTTCTTATGACAGAGCAATGCCACATAAATTTAATGTGTGTGTGGTGTTGGTGGTAGCGTGGGAGGGGGTGGTGGGGGTGGTGGGGGGCAAAGGGGAGTCTCGTACAGGATGCCATTCAAGCCAGGACCACCGTTGGTCTTAGACCTTGATGAGAGCCTTGTGCTACCTTCTCTTGTCAGTTGTTGCTGTCTGAATACAATCAAATTGATCAAGCGCTAACATGCTATTTTTCTTCTTAAGCTTTTTTGTAAGACCCCGTAAAAGGTACTTTTCAAGTGAAATGGTCGTATCAGTTGTCTTTGCACAAGATAAAGGAAATAATGCAGGTGTTGCTGTTGATACAGAGCATTAATTAAGATTTGTGCAATACATCCAGAGTGAACTTGTGAATGAGAGAATTGATGTCATGCATGTACAAATGTACAGGCTGCATATTCCTCGCTAAATTAGCTGTGGCTACTGGTGTAGTGATGCTTGAAATTGGTTGAAATCTTTAGTGTTAGCCAAGCCCAAAATGTAAACATAAGCAGATATGAGTGACAGAGGGCTGAACCAATCAGAGAATCTTTAAGTGTAAAGATATTGCAGACAGAGGTTTCATTGGAGGAAAGTAGTCAAATATTTTTATCCATCCATCCATCCATTTTCTGAGCCGCTTCTCCTCACTAGGGTCGCGGGCGTGCTGGAGCCTATCCCAGCTGTCATCGGGCAGGAGGCGGGGTACACCCTGAACTGGTTGCCAGCCAATCGCAGGGCACATCGAAACAAACAACCATTCGCACTCACAGTCATGCCTACGGGCAATTTAGAGTCTCCAATTAATGCATGTTTTTGGGATGTGGGAGGAAACCGGAGTGCCCGGAGAAAACCCACGCAGGCACGGGGAGAACATGCAAACTCCACACAGGCGGGGCTGGGGATTGAACCCGGGTCCTCAGAACTGTGAGGCTGACGCTCTAACCAGTCGGCTACCATGCTGCCCAAATATTTTTAACCTTTTGTAATCGATTTCACATTACGACTGTTGGGCAGTCGGTGAGCGTTATGAGTCTGCCGTCACCGGTGTATCACCTGGAAGTTAACTGTATCAAAACGTGTAATATGATTTTTCACCTTCACGGGGCGCTGGACTTACTACAGCCTTTGGAATGCGAAAGAAGAAAAGTGCATAAATTCATGGGAGAATCCAGGCAGTATGCATGCAGAGCCAGAATTGACAGACCCACATTTTAGGGTTGCTCCACACAGAGTGCGTACCTGGCATGACAGATTTCAGTTGATGGAAGAATGCATGCAGCCAGAAAGGTCGAGCTGCACCTCTTTTCTGACTTGTGCACGTGAGAATATGACTCGTAAAGTGCACCGACTCCGTATACGACAGAGCAACAAGCGAAGTAACGAAAGTACTGATGCTGCTTCACCTTGTCGATGCCTCTCTTTTCTTGCACCAGTGTGCTGAATTATCCGTCCCCTCTCCTATTCACGTTCACTGGTCACACATTGTATCTTTATTTTCACGTTTTCCTCCTCTTCAGCCAAATACAAGAGACAGAGGAGCTCTGTTTCTCGGGGTCGCCATTTTGATTAATCATTGATGTATGGGACAAAGATGCATGTACCGATGTGCATGCATGGAAGGCGTACCCATGTAAACCCTGAAATGTGGTATGAATGGAACCACGTGTGCATCTGCGCTCCGCATGCAGTCTAAAGCATTGTGTGGACACATAATGTGGAAATTATGAATTGGCCTTTAGACGGGTGTGAGCACAGCAAACAAGCTCTTGTGCGGCCCAAATCAACCAGTTCAGTTCCAAAGGCACTCGAGCGCGGTTTGCATGTACAGTGAACTCCTTTCCCCGGCTCACCATTTGCAAACTCACCTAGTTATTTTTTTCCGTGGAACGTAACCAACAGCTATCTGGCTGAAAAAAAAATTCAACACAACAATATGCAACCAAAACTCCCTGTTCATTCTAAGGCGCCATGTTAGCAGAGGAGTAGCTCGTGTTGTCAACCAGATGATTGCTGGCCGGCTTGACAGCGAACAGAAAGACTCCAGTCGAGGTCTGAGAAGCATGCAAGGTTCCTTGTGGGGTTGACGCTGTACAAAGCAGGCTGTAACCTCTCAAAATTATGCAGAGAAAAATCTGGATCAATTTGGCAGTAATGGAAGTTATCAGCTGGTAACTGCTCAACTTAAGGTACAGTAAGTGCAGATCAAACCGAAGAATAAGAATCATATGCAATATCCATCCATCCATCCATCCATCCATTTTCCAAGCCGCTTCTCCTCACTCGGATCGCGGGCATGCTGGAGCCTATCCCAGCTATCATCGGGCAGGAGGCGGGGTACACCCTAAACTGGTTGCCAGCCAATCGCAGGGCACATACAAAGAACCATTCGCACTCACAGTCACACCTACGGGCAATTTAGAATCTCCAATTAATGCATGTTTTTGGGATGTGGGAGGAAACCGGAGTGCCCGGAGAAAACCCACACAGGCACGGGGAGAACATGCAAACTCCACACAGGCGGGGCCGGGGATTATATATTTTTAAGGGTAATGCTGTAAAATGAGTTTGAACTGAAATGAAAGAGTTTGGGGATAATAGTTTGTGGTATATCTTGGGTGGGGCCAAACTATTTTGAGTCCATGTCATTTTGGGATGGCTACTGTCCTAAACATTTATCGGCGGGGTTGGCGGTGAAAATTTGCTGTCTTGTTGTTTCAGTGTTTAATAGAAGTGTGTCCTCTTTTCCCTGCACGAACAAGGATAAGGTGCTTGGGTCGTGATTTTAGCCTGTTATAAAGTAATGAATTTTTAGATATTTCTATTTGCATTTGACAGGAGTCAGACAAGAGGGTTTGTCCCCAGTGTGCCTTCAATTCAGGGCACTTATTACTAACAAAAATTTTGCAACTTTCAATATTTTAGGAATACAATACAGATCGTATAACAATCAGGGTAGGGAACTTCCTTGAGGTATCATGTATAATCTGCTGATTAAAAAAAAGGGAATCAATATTAAGGTGAGCTGTTCCTTCCATTTGCATTACAGTGTAAAGCAGCAAATGTAGTTTGGTGCTTTGGAAGTGGAAGTGACACAGAGGTGAGATAAATTGTGTCTGCCAAGACTACGACACCGGAAATGACAAAAATGGGTGAAGAAATGTGGTGGAAGACTCTCAGAAAAGGAACAACAGAAGAATTAAAACTCAGTAACACTCTGCAACCGTTGAAATATTTTAGAACACCGTTGCACTTCAGCTTATAAAGTACCAATATTTGACATCTGGTGGATTGAGGCATTGTTCCAAAAATAATTTGTAAATGCATACATGCACATTTTTCTTAATTCATGGTATTAAAACCTAAGCAATGTGAACACATTTTTAATGCGGAAAACAAATTAACACACTTGTTTTCCACATTGAAAACTGTGAGAGGCTGTGGGAGAGTTAAAAACAAAACAAAATATTGTTACCGGTAAGTGTACACAATATTTAGGAAAAGCTTTATCCATGAAAATGGAAAAATATAAGGCTTCATAGGGCTATGATATTTTAAATTCCACATAGTACATACTGTATGTCCCATGTGGATGATACTATTTTTTTCTATAAAAGAGATTTCATTATTGAACCAAATCGTGGGAATCATGACTATTTGCTCTGATTTATGTTCCAAGTCTAAGTCCAACTTATAAAACATATCAACCTAACAATCTTGAGAAACAACACTCAACACCGGAGGCTCATGGTTCAAGTCCTGCTGCGAACAAAAAAAAGGAAAATGCCAACTAGTTGTTGGAGAGATGCTAGTCTACCTACTGACTACTCTTGAGGGACCCTTGAGGAAGGCAACGATATACCCTCTAAGAGATGCAGTGCTATTTGCGCCCCCTTTCACCCCACAACTTACATGCTTGTTTGTTTGTGATCTGGCTCACTGTGTGGTGTGCAACACAAATAGACAGCAGAGTGTGAGTTGAATCTCCCGTTGAGGGACTATAATGTTAGCCACTACATCACGTGTGTTTATGTGGCTAAACCTTGAGCCACACTTAGCCAGTCTTAGTCACTGGGAGGGATGCCGATAAGCCTTAATGATGTGGGCCTGATTAAAACTACCTAGTCATCAATCAGGACTAGGGGTTTTTTGTTTGTTTGTTTTTTGAAACAAATATTGGGATTGCAACGTAGCATGCGATTTTTCGGGAGGAAGTTTATCTTCACCATTATTCACTAAACACTCGAACTAAATTAATCTATAGTATGACCAACACAACATTGGATATAGCCATCAAATAAATAACTCTTTCCTGTAGGCCAGGCCTAAATTGTATCATGAATTTATATGAAGAACAAATCTTTATTTTACTATATAATTGTAAAAAGAAAAATATTCCAATCACAGTAGAATATTCATTCATTCATTCATTCATCTTCCATTCCACTTATCCTCACGAGGGTCGCAGGCATGCCGGAGTGCCCGGAGAAAACCCACGCAGGCACGGGGAGAACATGTAAACTCCACACAGGCGGGGCCGGGATTTGCACCCTGGTCCTCAGAACTGTGAGGCAGATGTGCTAACCAGTCTTCCACCGTGCCGCCCAGTAGAATATTGAATTCTTGATTTAACTTCATGCCTTGTAAAAATGTATTACAGTAGCTCTGCTGTCAGTGTGTGCCCAGTATAGAGATAAAGTGGAGAGGGACATGAGTAACACTTTTCATCACCAAGATGTCTGTATAAAAACGGTTCAAATGGTAAACTATATGAAATGTTAATGCCCGCTCTGTCCCCTTTACCTCTTCAGTCCTCTGCCCACCTGAACTCTGACGCCCCACAAACATGCACATGTACACGCACATACACACACACTCTCACACGCGCACACGCACGCACACACCCATCAATACACACACACACACCAGACTCAGGGTCGCCATCCACTTTAGCAGCATTGGGGTTTTGTCATCTACAAGTAATTTATATACTTATTTTTCCTTGGTTCTCTGACCTTGACTATGTTGCACACGTCACCTGATCTTTGATATTTGCACATTCCATTCATAGTTTTTATACTGTATACAGTACATCATAGTTTTATTTAGGTGTTTTCATATTGATGTTATTATTTATACTGTCTTTTCGAGCACCGGGGGCCCTTGAGTACCGTAATTTCAATCCTCTATATGTGTTACGCATATTGAGGAATTGACAATAAAAGTACCTTGTACCTTGTAATGTTGAGATGATTCACTTATTATTTGATCATCATTAAGAAGGATCTTAAAGACCTTTTGATAGAATTTTCTTAAATACCAAACTTTTTAGATGCAGATAAACAATATCCAAAATCTTTGATGTTAAACATTAATAGCTATCTACGTACGCCCCTGCTTCAAGCCAGCGCCGCTGCCGCCGCTCGGCATGAATGCCAAAGTTGGGACTAGTGGCTCGTGCATTGATGAAGAAGGCAGCTAGCTAGCTGTGAGAACTAATGTGAATTGCAGGACACATTGACCATCGACACTTCATTTGTACGTTGTGGTAATAAATATGCATGATTCAAATGGGCCCCAAGCAGCATTGGGTTCTGTCTTTTCCGATGTGCCGCGCTCCGCAGCTGGGAAAGCCCGTGAGCCTGACTGCTTAGCCAGCAGCAGATGGATGGCGGATTTAAGCATTTTCTGAAGCAGGGGACAAAAACTAAACCATTAACACTGTTCACACACAGCAGAATGAGCGCGCTCACTTGAACTTTTCAATCAAGAAGGGCTTTTGAGTTTTGACGCAGGCAATTTTGATTCACCAGCGTGGCGGAAGTGGGCAGTGTTCGCGTCGCCACATCCTGTTTTATTTAGCGATTGGCGGGGTGGCGAAAGGGCAGCGCGAACCCTCCTTGCTTATCTGAACTAAGCAGGGTCAGCTCAAGAGGAATCCAGAACCACTGGCTTGTCACAAATAATAGGAAGTAAGAAGTATGTTTGTTTCTTTACATCTATAATTGCTTCTAGCATATATTGAATTACATTGGATTGCTTTTAGTATGTTTGATGAAATAAAGGTAATAAATATCAGTGGCCTCCACATCCTTAGATAGATTTGTATAGTTTTAGGATTAGTTTGAAGAAAATGTCAATGTCAATACATCAATGCATTATTGCTCAGCCTTATGGACACAGCAACCAAAACGATTTTGAAGTGGGGGTGAGAAACATTCTGCATTGCTGAGGTATGAAACAAGAACAGGTTTGCCTCATGATAAATTTTTGTGGTGAAGTGGTAAAGTAGAATTTATCATCTTTTACTGTCTTATTTAATGGAGTGATTGGTAAATGTACTTTCTCAATTTTATCAGGGTATGAGTAATACAATCCAGAAATGCTAAACAGATTTTCCATCCATCCATCCATCCCGGATGCCTCCCTGGTGAGGTGTTCCGGGCATGTCCCACCGGGACCGGGAGGAGACCCAGGGGACGACCCAGTACACGCTGGAGAGACTACATCCTTCGGCTGGCCTGGGAACGCCTCGGGCTCCCCCCGGAAGAGCTGGATGAAGTGGCTGGGGAGAGGGAAGTCAGGGCGTCCCTGCTGAAGCTACTGCCCCCGCGACCCGACCCGGATAAGCGGTAGAAAATGGATGGATGGATGGATGGATGGATGTTCTTTCTTTTTTTAATATAAGTAGAAAATTATTCTGCCAGTAACCTTAGAAGAGTTTGTGGAAATAGTATCTATGACATTAGAAATTTTATGAAAAGTTGTGGTTGTTTGTGCAATCAGAATTGAAACTGTAGCACTGAACATTTACAGTACATGTTAATTAACATGCTGGCGATAAACTGAACGAAGTGAAATGAACCATAAGCATTTTGTATACTGGCTTGTAATAAGGACAAGTCTGTCTTTGCCACACAAGCCCTGCATGATTAAAGTGCAACCAAACAGGATTAAAAAAATATCTTGTAAATTTGACACATCACAGAGAAGATTCTTGTTAACAAGCCAGACAATGAATGAATGAATTTAAAAAATTGGAAAGTATGTGAAATCAGGCTTCAAAATGGTCAAGAATTGAGACATTCTTTCAGCTTGGAGACGCTGTGGGCGCGTCGCTGAGACCTAACCATCCCGCCTCTCCTGTCAATCAAATAAACGTACCACCATCCTTCTCTCATGACTCTTTTTCAGTGACCTAGATATCACACGATTTCACGGGCTGCAGAGAAGCAGCCTCTGAGACCATTAATGACCATAAAACATGCCGCCAGGACAATTTTCCTCCTTTGAAATTCAGCAGGAAAAGGGCTTTTGTAGCCACCCTGCGAAGAGGAGGAGGGAAGCAGGCTGTGAGGCTAACGGTTGTTGTGCTTGACCTCCAGAGGCTTCTCTAACCGCGGGCAATGGGCCGCAGGGCAGCGGATCTCGTCTGTTTCGCTGCTGCCTCACAACATAACGTACGTGGGTGGCAAACGGCAAGACACATTGCCCAAATAACACAAGTGTATAGTAGTGTATTTTGTTGTAGTAGTAGTAGTAGTGTATTTAGAAACAAAACACAAAAATGAGTTTGGTTGCACTTTAAACAGTCAAGCAATGTTTATTTCAATACATGATGTTATAATGCAGGCTCTCTTGTTATCCTATATAATTTTGATGAGTTGGTCATAAGGATGCGTTTAGAATGACAATTTGTAATTGGTTGTGCTCTTACAATTTGTTCTTTCTTTTCTGTAGTGATTTGACATTAAGTTTGTTATCCACTGTCGTATATGGCAGATAAGCGTCAAGCTTAATCAACTGCTGTAATGTATATTACCCTTAATGTTATACACAGTAATTTTGAAAGTTTTCCCGACTGCTCATAGCGTTGAATCTTGACAGCTGACACTTTTCAGTCTACTGAAAGAGCACGACTTAGCTTCCCACTCAAGGGCTACAAGTACACCATTCTTATCCTTTGTATGACTTTAGAACTATAGTCTAAACTGGTGGAGACAGGCTTGAGCAACGAAGGTTGGGTGAATCTTTAAGGACTGTGGAAGCTTCAACTGGACGGAAGTGGGATTGATGATTTTGGTAATTGGGAAAGGGCCAATGAAACGGGGAGATTGCCAGAAAGCCAGACAGATTGGCCCACCTTGTATTCGGGCGTCGGGGAGCGATGACAGTCCGCGAGCTGTTTATTACGTGCGGCGCACCGGGTCAATGCCGCACGGACGTCACTGCCTGGATTCTCTGGAGATGATCCTTGAGTGCGGGGACTGCCACTGCCTGCTCCTGTTCTTTGAATAATGGCGGTTGGTAACCATAGAAAGCCATGAATGGGGACATACCTGTAGCGGAACTGGTGAGGGAGTTGTGGGCGTACTCAATCCACGGGAGGAATGAGCTCCAGGAGGAGGGGTTGCGTGCAACACAATGGAGGGCTGATTCTAGGGATTGGGTTGCCCGCTCCGTCTACTGCACTTCCGTCACTCCCCGTAGCTACCGAAGAGCCCATGCAAATTGCAAAGACACTGTTAGATCCACAGGAGCGTCAGCGTCGTATCACCCAGCGACTGTGGATCTACTGCGGTCAATCCGGTCACTTTATTTCATCGTGTCCCCTCTGGCCAAAAGACCAGGCTCACCGCGACCCGAGAGCGTTGTGGTGAGCCAAACCTCGATTCCCTCAAGCTCTCCTTCTCGCTTGACCGTTCCTGCTTGCATTATAGTTTCTGCTCATAACACCACCATCACTGCCCTGATTGATTCCGGTGCCGATGACAATTTCATTCATGAAGCCATAATTCACCAGCTCTAAATCCCTCTCCAACCACTTCCATCCCCGAAGAATGTCACAGCCCTGGATGGCCGAATCATCTCCCCTGTTACCCACCAAACTCTACCATTCACCTTGCTTATTTCAGGAAATCCCCGTGAGAACATCTCTCTATTTGTCATCCCTCCCCCTGATACCCCATTAGTCCTTGGAATTCCCTGGCTCAAAAAACATAACCCCACCAAAGACTGGAACACTTAGCTATCACCGGATGGAGCCCTCACTCCCACTCACACTGCCTGCTCCCAGCTATACCTCCCTCTGGTAAACCGCCACCCTCTTCCACGCCCCTTGACCTCTCCAGAGTCCCTGAAGAATATCATAATTACTCGCCGGTGTTTCGTACAGACCGGGCCTTTTCTCTACCCCGCCCCCAACCCCACCGCCCATATGACTGTGCAATTAATCTGCTGCCAGGGGGCCCTCTTCCCTCCAGCCGTCTCTAAAACCTTTCCCGACCTGAGAAAAGTGCAATGGAGGACTATATCCATGACTCTCTGGCTTCGGGACTCATTCGATCTTCCTCTTCTCCAGTTGGGGGCGGCTTCTTTTTTACTGAAAAGAAAGACACCACTCTCTGCCCATGTATCGACTACCGTGGTGTCAATGATATCACTGTGAAGAATAAATCTCCGCTTCCCCTCATTGACCCCTCGTTTGAACCCCTCGAGTATCTGGTCATGCCATTCGATTTAACCAACGCTACTGCAGTTTTCCAAACATTTATTACTGACGTCCTCCGTGACATGCTCAACCGGTTCGTGTTTGTATACCTAGATGACATCCTCATTTTCTCCAGCTCCCCCGAAGAACACCGCATCCATGTACGCCAAGTCATTCAGTGTCTCCTTGTAAACGGCCTGTATGTTAAACCTGAGAAGTGCAAATTCCACCTCTCCTCCGTACAGTTCCTGGGCTACGTCATCTCCAGAGGACAACCCGACCCTGCCAAGATCCAAGCAGTCGTTAACTGGCCCACTCCCACCACCCACAAAGAACTACAATGTTTCCTTGGATTTGCCAATTTCTACCGTCGATTCATCCGTAATTACAGCAAGGTCGCTATTTCCCTCACTAGCCTCACATCCACCAGCTCCCTCTTTCAATGGACCCCGGCAGCATCCCAAGCATTCAGTCAACTCTAGACCCTGTTCATCAGTGCGCCCATTCTTCTCCACCCCGACCCCTCCCTCCAGTTTGTGGTCGAGGTTGACGCCTCAAACACGGGGGCAGGGGCTGACCTCTCGCACCGAGACCCCACGACCCAGAAAGTTCCCCCCTGTGCCTTTTTTTCCCGTCGTCTGTCACGTATGGGGAGTAGCTGGATCCGAGAGCAGGCGGAGGTAGATGTAAAATGATGAACAGTGTATTGAGGAAAGGAAATGGTGGTGGTCCTAGGTGGGTTGGCAGGCGGTGGCGTAGACAGGTGGTGAGGACAGGCGGCTGGGTTGGTGGCAGGAATGACGTGGATCAGGAACACGGGGGAAAACAATGAGAACAAAGTGACACAGGAGTCAAAAAAGGGAAACGAGGAATAGAGTTCCTTACGTGAGGTAAATGGGCAGTGGTACCGCTGGAAGTAACTGCAATACTTTGGTGAGGATTTCCTGGAACAGGCAGGCATATATACCAGTGGCATATATACCAGAGGGCAAAGCGCCCTCCCGGCTCCAATAATGGAACTGCAGTATGTGACAACATCCTTCCATTTTCTAAAATGTTTGTCCATTAGGGTTGTGGGTGTGCTGGCACCTATCCCAGCTGGCTTTGGGTGAGAGGCAGGTTACACCCTGGACTGGTAGCCAGCCAATCGCAGGGCATATAATGTAGAGACTAACAATCATTCATGCTTACACCGGTGGACAATTTAGTCTTCAAATAAGCTAGCATTCTTGTTTGTTGAGTCAGACGTAGTAACCACTACCCACTACACATCCTTCCAAAACAGCGTTGAATTCCAGGACAGTCAGCGAGCTTAAATGTTATACTTGCAAACGAAGGTGTAATTATTTGATATTTTCCATACACTTATTATGGGCATAATAATTGCCGTTGCCAGCCAATTAGGTAAATCACAAACAAATTCAAAACTGAAAAAACATTATTATCAGTCATATTTTTTTTGTAAACTGATTCAATAAAACTAAGGCAGCGTCATTGCACTGCTTTTTCCTTATCCTGCATTTTATTACGTACCATGCCTTGGGGTGCATAACTAGCATAATCAAAAATCGGCAAAATAAGAAAAGTGCATGAGGGGGATAAGAGCTGTTATGAAAATAAGCAATTTTAAATTGTTGCTAAAATGAAATGAAGCACAATTGGAGGTACAGAGAGAGATAGAGAAATGTTTTATTTCTGCTGTCTGTGTGAGGATCCTGTTCTGTTACTGTTCTCTGTCCTAAAAAGAGGGAATTCCCCCTAGTAATTTTAATTGTTATCCGTTAACAGCATGATGAAAATTGGACAAGAGCTGAGTGATTTGGATTCAGATTGAAGAAATGCTGTGATCACCATATGGTTCAGTGAGGACTCAAGGAAAGATTGGAAGCACAGTTCCAGCAGATGATGGATTGTATTGAGCCTCAGGTAGGGAATTTTAGAAAGAAGTAATAGAAAAGAGAGCAGAGGTATGAGCATATCTATATAGGGGGGCATCATCCAATTTCTTTATTCAAAGAAGTGATGGACCATGTTATGTTGTTGATGGTGAAATGTTTTGTACAAATTCCGCTGCCTCCTGGCTCCAGTAGGTGTTTTAGTGGAATAGAGTTAAATTATCCATTTAGTAGTAGATGGGCAGTTCATGACCTCTTCCTCGTCCACTCCCCCGCTCCTCCATCAGCCACCCACCACGGCAGCTGCAGTCAAGGTTAGGTCTACCTATTCTACACTGCTTCTGTATGAACTGAGCCTGGGAAATGTGTCAGACAGTTCATCTAAATACTTTATATTCTGGTGTAGCGCTGGTTTCAGGCAATAATTTATAATTCAAGCAAATTATCAATCTCTCTTTTCTTTCCTTGCCATTCCTACCACAGTATTTACTGGAAATAAAATATTTAACTGGGGCTGGGGGCAGCTGTGTGAGTACAACAGGAACCAAAAGTCTACAATGGATATATTTCATCCAGTCCAATGATACAGATAGTTACATATTGCGGAAACTCGATTGATGCCAATAATTTGGATGCTCACAGAACTATGAAATGTGGAATCAATTTGTGTGCTGATAATTGGTTTTCTATTCTGTAATGCTCTACTTCTAAAAAAAAAAAAGTTAATTTCTTAATGAATTATTTCCTTGCACAGTCACCGATCATCTTAGCGTGGTTTTGGTCTAAGTATTTAAATTTTGCAGTTCAATCCGTAAGCATATTATTATTGTATGCCCTGCAAATGTTGCACTCAAGCCGTTGTTCACCACTGATGTTGTCTTGCCATTTATTCATGTCATCGGAAGCATTAAATATCATATTGAAGACTCTTGATGACGCATGAAAGACAGCAGAGGGTAGCGGGAGGAGGAGAAGTTATTGTTTGGAAAAGAAATATGCCGTTTTCCTATTTTGTACATGTTTTCTTGAATTCTACATTTTTTCTCGTCTTCTTTGTCAAAGGAACTTTGCGTTTATTCTCAGGAGTTGTGTTACAATGCCGGAAAATTCTTAGTATGTCATTCATCCATCCATCCATTTTCCATACCACTTATTCCCGCTAGGGTCGTGGGCATGCTCGAGCCTATCCCAGCTGACTCTGGGCGAGAGGCAAGTACACCCCGAACTGGTCGCCAGCCAATCGCAGAGTATGTCATTAACTATATAATACTGTATTTATCCTGCTCATCAAAAAATAAGATACACCTGTCCATATATTTGGAAATATTCTCATTTTATTATTCCTCCAAAAAGATAACTGAAAATCAATCAAATACTAGAATCGTTCTCAGTATACCACAGACCTCTGCCAGGGCAAAAATAAAATTGGGGCCACTTGGTTTGTGTAAGTACCATTTATACAGAAGACCATGCCAGGAAAAAGGCAGATCCAGTCTTGAACATGATTGAAAGGGGGCTTTTGTGTGGTCCTGGTTTTTGTTAAACTGATAGGTCTAATCAATTTAAACGGCATGATTGTGTCACTATTATATGCTGCTTAAGGCGGTAATTAAAATTAATCTCGTCACATTTGAAATCCCAAAGGCTTCTCCCATTTAAGACAACTATCAACAAGCATTTTAGACAGTGCTTACATTGTTCATGTTTTGTAACGCTGACAAGACCGACAAGGACTTCAGTGTGTACAATGTTCTGCTCCATTTTTCTGGATGTTCTGAATATGTCATCATTTTAGAAAGCACTGTCAACATCTCCACTAATGAGCCTAGGAGTCTTTCATTGAATTCTGTTTGTTTGGAACTATGGCCGGTGATTCAGCTGTGGAATATCTCAAGACTCTTTGAAATGACTGAGACAAACATTGCTTTCATGTGAAAATATTGGTGAATTTCCTATTCTTTTCAGATGTGGCACTAAACGTGAACCAGGATTTACATCGCATCACAATATCCAAAGTAATGCATTGGAGTTTTCTGTTCCTTATTTACATGATCAAGAAGTATGTAACTGTAAGGTTGAGGGTTTTTGCATAGTCAACTTAAATAAACAGTGTAGTGCCTAAATGTATGCACACTTGAATCAAAAATATAATTTTTTCATATTACAAAACAGACATTTTCCCTAGTACCTCAGCATATCTAAAAAAAAAAAAAAAAAAAAAAAAGATTAGTTTAACATATTGCTTTTTCGCCCTGCGATTGGCTGGCCAGTTCAGGGTGTAACCCGCCTCTCGCCCGAAGATTGCTGGCATAGGCTCCAGCACGCCCGCGACCCGAGTGAGGATAAGCGGAACGGAAGAGGAATGAATGAATGAATATTGCTTTTTCTTTAGCATTTTGTGGCTTGTTTACCGCACATATTCCAGTAGTATCAATCGCAACAAAATAATACTATCTAGTAATGTGAATTAAGTGGACTCCAGCTATGTCTTTTGCCCACCCTTCCCATGTGCTTTGTCATTTTATTTTAAGGTATTGTATTTTGTTATTGCTGCACTTTACAGTGGTTTTTACACTCTTGTGAGATGCATAAAGCTCATTAATTATTTCCACATCATCCCATTGTCATTAAAGTTATGGCTGAGAGTTTTTTAAAAACTGTTTTTATTTGGAACAGTGCATTGAAATAATTTTGGAAAATAAAAAACAATTGTCACCCTAGCGGTTTTGTTTAATAAAATCACAGCTATTTTAGAACCTAATATAATTGTTGAAATATATTCATCCATTTTCGATAACACTTTTCAGGGTTTGCGGCGAATTGGAACCTATCCCAGCTGACATTTGATGAAAGGCAGACTACACCCTGGTCACCAGTCAGTTGCAGGGCACATATCAAGACAGACAACAATTCACTCTGACAGTCATACCATCACTGAGTGGGTACTAAACCCACACTAACTGCATTGAAGTCAGGCGAATCTACCAGAACTCCATCACTGGCTCCATCGGTGTCGATGCTCAAACAAATTTTATTCATTGTAAATCACATTGACTAAGAAAACTCTAAATTCTTAAAACAGCATATGCCTAATAATTTAGAACACAGTGTACAGTATGTCTCTGTAGTATATTTGTGTATACGGTATACCCAAAATGTATATATATATATTTTTTTAATTTTAGTACTAGGCATAGTACGGTATCGGCCCATGCATATACAAAGCTCATATGGGACATGAAGAAAAAAATCTGTTTCATTGTTATCTGCACTTTAGTTTCACGGGTGCTCCATATGGGTTTAATGTCACTTCTGTGACATTAAACAACATTTGGTGTCCAGTGCTGCGCTAGGCCTTCCAAATTTAATGATAAAACATTCATTCAAATGGTAGATTGTAAAAGCTATTGCATGACCTCCATACTTACACAACAATACGGTGATAAGCTAAGACCATGGGCTTATTTTTTGACCAAATTGGACAGCGTGATGTGTGCATTACCACATTGTGTCAGAGCAGTTGTGGCAGCCTTGACGGCAGTAGAGAGCAGTTCCACAATTGTGTTATTTCATCCATTAACTCTTAAGGTCCCACATACAGTGTCTGCTCTCCTATTGCAAACGAATATGGCGTTTTTATCACCTGCAAGACATTTATCTTGCATAGCCATCTTGCTGTCACAACCACATTTGACTGTTGAGCGATGCTCAACCTTAAATCCAGCCACACTAATACCCTTACTTGATGAAGGCACGCAGCATGATTGTCAGGAATTGGCTGAACAAGCTGCTGAATTAGTAGCATTAACCGAGGCATGCAAACTAATGATAAATAAAGATGGTACAATCTATACTGATAGCCAATATGAGTATTCCACAACAAGAACGCAATTATTGGGAAAAACAAAGTGCAAAACTACAAAATGAAATTTACATTAGCACAGAGAAAAAAAAAAAAAAAAAAAAAACTATTCAAATGGGCTGCTATATTGAGCCATGCTGTGTCACATGTCTCAACCGGAGGGATGGTGGCACAGATAGATTGACACTTTACAGCCCTAAAAAATAGCAGAAAGAAACATGTGGGTTCATTTAACACACTGTAAAAGAGTCATTTCAGCTGAGTACTCAAATAGGGAAGGTGAGCAAAAGTCTGATAACAGAACTTGAGCAGATGTGTAGATTCTGAAAACGCTTGCTGGTCAGTGAAGAAAAAAGACACCAACCCTTTTAGTGAGAACTCAGCAGAAAGGCACACCCACGTTGGTTATGAGATTCGATAAGTTGTTACGTAGCAACTTTGGGTACTATGGTGTTGGTTTTGTTTATGCGGTACATGGGACGTCCCACCCTAAATGATAAAACCAATTTTTTAGATAGAAAATCACCTACCAACTGGACTAATATGACTAACCCAATAATAAAAAAAAATTTAATCATTAACTCGTATCAAAAGGAGTACAGCTGATGACCAGAACTGTGGGCATGGCCTCCAAATGCGGCAAAACGGTTTAATATTTTGTGCCCCCAAAATCAAACTGCTTTAATCATAATTCCATATGCGGCTCTCACCAATGATGCTCAAGAGAATGGGCAGAATTGGGGATTTGGATATGACTGGTAAGCAACTATAGGCTTTGGATGGGAACACCTCATTGGTGAAACAGGTTATGATTGGTCCAGTTGGTCACAAAAAATAGCAAAAGAACATAGAAAGAAGTTTAACATAAGCAAAACGGCCCATAGTTTAATATTGAAATACAAATCAAGTCACCCAGTGTATTTGATGGTGAGCTTGTGGGCCTATTCTGGCGGAAAAGATCCCCACTTCCAAGTAGCATTGTGTTATATGAACCGTGTTAAACCAGAAATGCCATTGAAAACTTCAAAGAAAGGTGGACAAATTTTAATGGTTAACAACATAACTACTGATGATTGGTTCCTTGTTGTCACAGGAGTTTCAGGACAAAATAACAATTGGTTACTATTGATGGAACAAGCAGCAAATGTAGCGAGAAAAGATTGTGTTGTTTGCATGGGTCCCAGGCCTTTGTTGCGCATAGTTCCGGCTCGAAGGACCAATTTAATGTTGGATTTATCTTACCCAACATTATAAAAAATAGACATAAAAGGAATGAAGACGCTGGTTTATTTTTCTCATGAGGAGGGCGTATGGGAGATTGTTCAGATTACAGCCTCTCAATACGCTCTAAACAATCTCTCCCGTCGCTCCTGTATTTATTTGAAATAGGGAGTTTTCTAAGTTTACAAGACATAACGTACTAAGCTACAAGACACAACACACTAAGGGTAGGGTTTCAAGGTGAAAACATGGGACCAACACCTGCCACGTCCTGGCCACGTCCTTCTCTCTGATGTTTCCTGCTGAGTCATCTTCTTGAAGGCGAGACATGTTCCTTTCTCAAAATGGTCCATAATACTAATGCAAGCTAAGCAAATAAATGATAACTTCTACAATATATTTAACAATGGGTGAACAACATATACCTGTTGTTTAACCAATGCCTTCATTTCTCCTTCGATACATTAATGATAACAAGTACAACCCCAATTCCAATGAAGTTGGGACATGTTAAACATAAATAAAAACAGAATACAATGATTTGCAAATCATGTTCAACCTATATTTAATTGAATGCACTACAAAGACAAGATATTTAATGTTCAAACTGATAAACTTGTTATTGTTTTTAGCAAATAATCATCCATCCATCCATTTTCTGAGCCGCTTATCCACACAAGGGAGTGCTGGAGCCTATACAAGCTATCTTCGGGCAGGAGGCGGGGTACATCCTGAACTGGATGCCAGCCAATCGCAGGGCAAATATAAACAAACAACCATTTGCACTCACATTCACACCTACGGGCAATTTAGAGTCCTCAATTAACCTACCATGCATTAACTATACTATGTACCTCGCCTCCCGCCTGAAGATAGCTGGGATAGGCTTCAGCAATCCGCGACCCTACTGAGGATAAACGGTAAAGAAAATGGATGGATGGATGAAAACAAACACTAAATGAAAAAAGGGTGGAAAAGCACAAAAAAGAGGAAAGTTATCAGAGCTGTTTAACAGGCTGGCGACTCACAGGTGTCCCATTTGTCAGGAGCCACTTACTTTCCCTTCAGAACTATGTACAGTTTATACATGTGTGGTAAATGTCTTAATAATACAGTACATATGTAGGAAGGTTCACAGTGATAGTGTCATGAACGGAACAAAGGACAGGACCCAGAATGCACGACTCCAATTCAAATGGACAGTTTCAAAAAGAGAGGTTTAATAAACGGGCAGAGGTCAGTACACAGGCAGGCAATCCGAAAAGGCAACAGTATCCAAAAAAAAAGGGGGGGCAAAAAGGCAAGGTCAATAATTAGAATAGGGTCTAGGCTTACTATGAATCAGTGACGTGGAAACAAGGAATGCTGGAACGCGACAACAAGGTACAACGTACTGGTGACCAGAAAAAATGAGACACGAGGTTAAATGGATGGGGTAATTCGGGTAAACGAGGCACAGGTGGGGAAGGTGCTCTCAGGAGCAGGTGTTTTACGAGACAGGGGGAAGACAACAACCATAACACACACCCATGACAGATAGACCATTTTCTGTAAATACTACAATAACATATTTCGGTCGAAAATGGCCCAAAAGAGCATTAATTATTACATCAACACTAGTCCGCTAGGTCACTTGAGAAAATGTGGCTATAAAAACAATAATATAATACATATTTATAATATAAGATTACTTTTTTTTTAATCCCACAATGGGGAAATTTGCATTATTTCAGCAGCAATAGTGGGTACGGATATACAAAACTAGAATGCAAGAGAAGACATTTGGCTGCTAATGTGTCCGCCATTACAAGATTGATTCAATAAATACATTAGAATAACAAAAACTGAAGCAATAATTGAGTACGAATACAATTATAGAATAATGATTATGTTGTGCAATTGAACAGTATGCATAATTATTTTTTATCCCATTACATAATATACTGAAATAACTGTATTTGTCACTTAAACTGCCGTTGACAAGGTCTGTTAGTTCCAGGATTGGCCGTTGTTGCGTTGAGGCGCAATATAGGCAGAACTGAGAAGACGTGTGTTTCTGGGGCATAGATAGCCAATATGACTAGATCCAAGTCACAGGTGTCTAACTCATAGGTTGGGGGCCAGATCTGGCCCATCACATCATTTTATGTGGCCAGCGAAAACAAATCATGTGTGTCACCTTCATGTCTCGCTAAAAAACAAAATTTTAGATTGTCTTCACTTTTAATAACAGTGAGATATTGCAAACATTTCTTTTTTATCAAGTCTCCTTTTAAAATAAATGGAATAATGGTTGACTCAAACAATAATTTTGTTTTTTTTAATGGCTTCTGATTTCAAACCTAGTTATCCATCTTTTTTTTTGTATACTGTATGTAATAATATTTGGTGATCATACATTTATATGGGTTAACAGTAGAGACGTTCGATACCACTTTTTTTCAGATTGACACCTACAAGTCATCATTCTTTAATACTCACAGATACCACTAATACTTGTCATTCATAAAATTTAAATTAACACAATGAAAGATAATTGTGAACAAAGACCTTTCTTTTCTTTCTGCCGCACATGATACTTTGCCTATGTATCAAAATGCTGCAGTGTTGAACCAACTCCTGCGGAGAAGGACTTACTTGATGTTAGATTTTTTATTTTTTTTACCCTAAGTATCCGTGGCTGGTATCAGCAGCCTTCAAAAGTACCCGATACGTTGAAAAAAGACTGGTATCGGCCCGATACCTCGTATTGGAACTCGCCCATCCCTAGTTCAACGTCATAATGGCCCTCTGAGGGAAACTATAACTGCGATGGGGCCCACGACAAAAACGAGTTTGACACCCCTGCGGCGTACATTATTATACTGCCTCCCGGTGGCCAATGTGGGCATACCAGAAGGAGCGACACAATGAATTGGATTGCAGCATTAACTCATGATACACAAACTGTTTAATTCTTTACTTTATATTCAATTATGTTATACTCTGTTTTTATAAATAAAATTATTATAGAGTGCTATTTTTCCTTATTAAATAAGACAAACACTCTTTATTTTTTAGGGTGAGGGCTAAAACAGATGAATGGCATATCATTATTTCATTTAATCCGTAAAGATGATTTGATAATGTGTGTGTGACTGTGTGTATGTGTGTGTGTGTGTGTGTGTGTGAGAGAGAGAGAGACAGAGAGAGAGAGAGAGAGATTGAGTGTTTTGAGTTACGAGAGGGCGGCACGGTGGACGACTGGTTAGAGCGTCAGCCTCACAGTTCTGAGGACCCGGGTTCAATCCCCGGCCCCGCCTGTGTGGAGTTTGCATGTTCTCCCCGTGCCTGCGTGGGTTTTCTCCGGGCACTCCGGTTTCCTCCCACATCCCAAAAACATGCATGAATTGGAGACTCTAAATTGCCCGTAGGCATGACTGTGAGTGCGAATGGTTGTTTGTTCCTATGTGCCCTGCGATTGGCTGGCAACCAGTTCAGGGTGTACCCCGCCTCCTGCCCGATGACAGCTGGGATAGGCTCCAGCACGCCCGCGACCCTAGTGAGGAGAAGCGGCTCAGAAAATGGATGGATGGATGGATGGAGTTACGAGAGTGGTCACTGAATTAAACTCATATCTCAAGGCAAGTATATACTGTATATACACACATACAGTATATACTCATATTACTGTATATAAATCTTTGATTGAAATCAGTCTGTGAAATATAATTCATATCACTGTCTTATGAAAACATGTTATTTTCCATTTCATAAGTTTTTTCAGGAGCAATGAAATACAGATGAAAACAGGACAATTATTATTATTTTTTTTTTTATTAGACCGATTAGCTCCACAAACATACATATTAATGCTTGCACAGCCATCACTGTATGTGGTACATGTAGTTATTTTTTTAATGTTTTGGCATCTTGAAGCAAATACTCATAAATACTGCCCCCCCCACCCCCGGTGAGTCATTTATGTACCTCTCAGCTTGCCATGATGGGTAAGCAAGGAAGAAAAAAAATGGTTTAGGGATCACAATTTCATCTAAGCAATGTAATATTTTTTTTTACAATTTACATACTCGTTGAAAACATGGTTATGTTTTCATTAGTTGTTTTCCAATGTTAACAAGACGTGTTGTGTGTGGTATACAGTAGCTCTCACGTGCAAATCAGGAGGTACAGTATAGTGTATGTCAAGTGCGTCAAAAGAAATGCCTGAGCTGGTGGGTGAGTCTTCAGCAGAGTCTTCACATGCCAAGTCAAGGCTGAAGAAGTGACTAGAGGCTGCCGTGTGTGTGTGAAGCATTTGAAAGGTCACGAGATGCTTCAGCCCCTGACAGACGCCTCGAACAGTGACAGCTAACAGTGCTGAGATGAGGCAGGGGTTGTCAGACACCACTGATTTTCTGGAACAAAAGTGTAAAAGTGTTCTTAAGTGTAAAGTCATGATAACTTTCAACTTCTTCACTCAGCTCATGCACTGGCTGGCTCAAGATAAAATACAAAAATATAGTCATCGGAACAACATTTTGATGAAATTTAGCCTGAACGCAAGTGACCAAGCATGACTAGAGAGTGATCACCTGTGTGAAATAATTTGGGGGGGAGCCAAAATTTCACTTGATAGAATAAATATTAGTACAAGTAGTCGCAGAGCTGTCAAATGTTAAAGAAGGTCCGTATTTTGTCACGGAAATCACTTAACGTGGACTCGTTACGGCCGTAACACCGATTTTTCCGCATATTGGGCGGGGGAAAAAAATTCATCTTCCGACAGAGAATAACCAAGTTTGAACAACAAAATAACAAGCCAATTAATATGCGTTTGGAGATATAAATGTAAAATAATTCACAGCTTCACAAGACGCCCTCTGAAACGGAAATGAATTAGTATGTCACTGGAGACGTCATCTGAGAACTGGGTGAGGTTAAAAGTATCTTATTAATAATAATAACCATAGTTGGCATGGTACTCTGGTGTCCTCCCACATTCCGAAAACATGCAGACTTGTTTGAAACTGAACGGTTGTCTGTCTAATGTGATTGACAGGCGATCAGTCCAGAGTATACTAAATTTTTGTATAAAAGTCAGCTGGGATAGGCTTTAGCTCCCTGCAATCTTGAATAGGATAATCACTACAGGAAAACATTTGGTGAATAGTTAATAGTAGTCTACTCTATACAGTATGTGTCTTGTGATTACAGTATGTCTCCTGTTATTTAGTACAGACCAGACCAAGGTGTTCCACACCTCCTGCCCAAAGTCAGCTCTGGTGAGCTCTCCTGGTGATCCTGGACAGGATAAAATAAAATGGATGAATAGATAAAAGTAGCAGTGGTTATAGAAAAGAAACACATACTTTCAGAGTCGCGACAGGGGCCTTATTGTCATCTCGCTTTCCCTCTCAACCACCACTTTGCTTGCCTTTGTTCTGCGTGGTCCGTGCCCCCAACCCATTCCCCCTTTAAGAGTTGCTGCCGGTCAGAGTCACTACACATCCCCCTTGTGGCCAGTTAAAGCAGCTTGATGGTGGTTTCGGTGGCGACTTCATGAAAGATGACAGGTTGGCAGGTACACACAGCAATGCAGTTACCAGAGTACAACATTAGTGCAGACTACCCCCCCTCCCCCACCCCCGTTTATGGCTACCACAGTTGCCCATGACACTTCTTAATCAAGGTGTGTGTCTATAGTTGGCTATAGATGTCAATGTATGTGTATCTATGTGGTGAGATTGAGTGATTGCACCGTTGAAAGAAAAAGTGAAAAAGCTAACGCGAACATTAACGAAGAGTCTTTGTAGCGTTCTCTTGAACTCGGAAAAGAATGAAAAAAGGAGAAGGGAAAAAAATAAAAAAAACAATTCAGCCCAGCTCCTTCCTAGCGAAAGAGAGGGAGTCTTAAAAAAAGAAAAAGAAAAATGGTACTATTAGGTGTGAAACCTATTTAAGTAGCAACCCAAAATAAGAGGTGAAAGACAGGGGTTGTAGGCTGGACAAAGGAAAGAAAGCTTAGGCTAAGTAAAAGAGGAAACAAGGAGGTCCGGGTAAGTCCGGTCGGGGGGGCGCCTCCTGGTTTGAGTTGGGTCATTTTCGAGCTCAGCCATTCCTTTCCACCAGAAGACCTCAGGCAAGCATTGGAGTTTTGGTAGAGGAGATAGGCTATGCTGAAAATCATGCAGTGGTCGAGGATGGTTAGGGTCACGAAGTTAAGGTCTGTAACAGAGCAGGAATGTGCAAACAGGGGCAGTGGTGTCTTAGCATTGGTCATGCCAACTGCCGAGTTACTTCGAATTTAATTTGGTCAAGCCTTTTGGGGTCAAATTCAAATTTGTGTTGTTTGAAAAACAAAAATCACAATTCGGCTGTCGTAACTGCCGAACGGCAGGTTGTACACAGTGAAATCCTCAATATGCCAAGTGGCATCTTTGAGAGCATCGCTGATTGAGCAAGCGGCAAGGAATGCTTTTCTTCGGAACTCAGGATTGACATGCAAAGATGTGGAGATTGTAAGGAAACACCAGAGGTGGACCGGATTAGTGGGGCCTGTCAGAGCCGTAGACCGAATAATTTCAATTAAGCCGAGGGTTCCCAAATGTGGGAGGATTTTATCTATTGCTAACTTGTCTAGAAAGGAAGCAATTTCATATAGCCTGTCGTTCATCAGCATGTTAGCAATCTGTGTGTGAGCATAAACCGTTAGGAGCACAGACAACAATGTTGTTATGGCCTGCCTATGTTGGTTTAAAGTTACACAGCAGATGTCGAGAACTAAAATGACTACATTTAGCATGTTGCTTAGCAACCAGGAATTGCCTACTTTGTTACCCATGTGTTGTCGTGTGGTGGGGATTTTGGACTGCAATTCCCGAAGTTGTGTTTCGATAGTAGTAAGGCTACAAACGTCACCGGTGGGGGTGCTGTGGATGTTTTTTATTTCAGTTGTTAAGTTAGCGGTTTGCGGTGGAGCAGTGCATTCGGTTTCACCTGTGTCTTGGTTGAGCATCTGCGTTGGCGGACTTGGTGTAGTGAGGATGCTGTCACAGAGGTTGGACCTGCTTGACCGGTCCGGTCTCACTGTGTTGAACATCCTTCGTTTCGTGCATGGTGCATCATTGGTGGAGTCTTGTGTGACCCCCTTTCGCTACGTGGGGCTCCGAGTGGCTGAGAAGTGAACGGAGGATGAACGATGGAATGTGGCCCTATTGTACAATGTAACCACCCGAGCGAGTTTAATTCGGTGTTCATCAAGGCAAGGGAGGTTGAGTGCATGCCTTTCTTGCTGTAATTTGTCACGCAGTAAGTCAAACACGTCCTCGGACATAGCCGTGATATCTGCTGCAGTTTTCACGAGTCCGTCATATTGGAACCTACGTTCAAGTGTGGTTGTCATTTCCCTGACGTGTCATTAATGGTGAGCTTACCCAGAAGACGTTGTAATGGCTACTTGTCTTTTTTGTTTGACAGGTCGCTGGAGTCATTCAGTGAGTCGCAGGGCATGGTCGGAGACTGTCGAGGTCTGATTGTCGAACTGGGTTTTGGTTCGCGAATTTTGATTTTAGTAACGGGTGTTACCTGGTCATCGCAGTGGTTGGTTATTGTGCTTTCCCACGGTCTGTTGGAAGGGACGCTTGTCATCGCTAATTGGAGAATCAGCCGAATGCACAGATACGTCGGAGTCAGAACAGACCATCCCAGCGGGATGGCCGGGCTTGGGAGCGTGGCCTCCAAGCAGCGTCTCAGGCTGTCGTAGGTCTTTCTTCATATTATTCGCCAAGCTGCGGATGATCTCAAGAATATCATGTGCAGCAGTACCCAATTCTTTGTCAGTGAAGGGAGATGCATGACTTTTGTGCTTGTCGCGTTCGAGCAAACCAGATCAAGAGTCAGTTTTTTTCAGCAAATGTTTAAACTTTTGCCGTGTGTCATTATTTTGGTAGCTCAAGCCAAAAATATTGTGTGTTGGTCTTTTTATGCTTTGCGAAGCCTTTAGCGTCTAGGTCGTGCAGCTGTGAACTGGACAGCGTGCGGGGACATGCTGCCACTCCCAAATGGTGTTTAACAAGTGCGTGTGTGTTTTCAGCAAAACGTGTTTTAAAATGTATATCTTCTTCCATGTTCGATTCGTTTAAATTTCCGAAGTACGCTTTACGCAACCGACAGTAGTAAGCTTGTGGCGTTTCAAGGCTCTCCTGTTTAACAGTAAGAGCTGCAGATAAGCCAGTTGCAGCCTCCGGATTGTCAAATTTACGGGGCAAAGCCTGACAGAGGGCTTGATAGTTCGACAATACAAATCGTTTAAGGTAAAAGTCAATGTCCTTAAGGTATGCGGCTGTGTCGTATGAACCGTCAGATTTAGGTTCGAATCTCGGAATGTTGCACGCAATTCTGTCTAAGTCTTTTAAGCTCATACCTGTAGAGACGCCAGGATAAGGGACACACACAGGGGAGACATTGAGGCAGGCTGCGGTTAGTGAAGCGGGCTCCCAACTCGGCGGTGCCAGGGTCGGAGAGGGGCGTTGCGAAGTGGCAGAGGCCATTGACCGTATCCCTGGGAGGTCGGAACCAAGCTCTGCTTTGTCCATCCTTGGAGGCAGACTGACAGGTGTGCGCTCATTGATTTAATCAGACAGTGTTTGCTGTAGGAAGACTTGTTACCGGTTGACAATTAATTCGCGGGCTGCCTGTAATTCCCGTCGAACAAGTGTTATTTCGGCTACCTGTTCTAGCTTTAGCTTTTGCAGACGCCGCATGTCAGATTCTAGTACTGTCAATTGTGACATGAGTTCACATGAGTACTCAATGCTTTTAGAGCGTTCTTCTTTGAGCATCTCAAGCTGAGTTTCAACATCAACGAGGCGGGCTTGTGCAAGGTTTAAATGAGTGTTGGACTGCTAGCTGTGCCGTTAAGTTCATTTGTTGTTGCTGTTCAGCTTCTAGTTCGAGCTTTATTCTGTTTTCTTCCACGACGGTCCATTTTAGCTGTGACACTAAGTTTACAACTATGCGACTGAGCGTTCGAGTGAGATTTCTATCTGTTAAGGTTTTATGCTCAGCGTCAGTCATAAGTTGTGCCATGTTGCTATTGAGGGCTTCAAGGCTACCATCTTTGACAGATTCTGCATAACCTGGGACGAGGTCTATAGTAAGGTTACTTAAAAGCCGTGTTAATGGCTGGGACTTTTTACAAGTTCTGCCCTAATTGCGTTACACGTGCAGTAGCTGTACGCGGTACGCGGTACGCAACTGAATGGTTTGTAATGTAAGCTTGTTTGAGCGGTGCGTCTAGTTTGGAATAGATGCACAATGTAAGTGATGTAATTAATTGTTAAACAATTAAATAGTGTTCGCAAACTATGGAGTCAAGGTTCATCACGTAACTTTAAAAGTACTTAAGAACCTGCGTAGATGCAGTACTCGAATAGAACAAAATTTTGTCAAATTCTGTGTACAAATTAATTTGATCAACTTAAAATTGCTGCGTGAGGGTTTGGCAATTTAATCTTTGAATTGTGAGGCATCGAGGTGGCATTAGAAGAATCAGCTTGTCAACTAAATTTGAAACAAATTTAACTAATTAATTTATTTAGCTTTGATAAATAAATTAAATCTAGTTATGATTTAGTTAAACAAATTGATTTGACTGCGTGTGACACTATTGCTGCAAGTCAATTAAATTTGTGGACGCAATTTAGGACTTTAGCTAATTCAAACAAGTTTTACTTAACTTTGGTAAAAAGTTAAATGTACTTATACTTAGGCGTGTGAATTAATTAATTGCTTGTATGGTTTCTAATTATGTTAGCTTTGGCAGAGGAGAGAGGCAAAGCAGAAAAAGAAAAAGTTCAAAACAAACAAAAATCGTCACGCGGTGGAGTGCACGTTTGCTGACGGAAGATGGCGGAATTGCTGTTAGAACGGCAACGCCGTCCAGTAGTAGGGCTTACAAGCACTTCGTGGTAAATCTGAAAATTGGTTAAAAATAAAAACACAAAGATTCAATCTTAAAATTGTAGCGATGATGTTTAAGCAAACGAGTGAAAATGGAACCGTTGAGGGTCCACGAGGCGTCTCCTTGGGGTAGTCTCACAGCATGGCCGCTTGGAAGAATGCAGTTTATCAAGGTGGGGGGGTTCTGGCAACTGGGTCAGAGTCATTACACGTGTAACAGTGGTGAAGCTTCCCAGGAACCTAACCCGACAAAGATTACCCCAAGAGAACAGCAATGACTCATCCAGGAGCCCACAAAGGAACTCAGGACAAGTTCGCAAGAACTGCAGGCCTCCCTTGCCCCAGTTAAGGTCAGTGTTCATGACACAACAATATGGTAGAGACTGGGCAAAAACAGAATCCATGGCAGAGTTCCAAGGTGAAACTGCTGACCAAAAAGAACATGCAGTAAAGGCTTATCTTACTCTTGCAAAAAAAAAAAACATCTGAATTTCAAAACTATTGGAACAATATTATATGGACGGATGAGATGAAAGTTGAGCTTTTTGTAACTTGTGTCTCGTTACATCTGGTGTAAATGTAGCACAGCATTTCAAAAAGAGAATATCATACCAACAGTCAAACATGGTGGTGGTAGTTTGATGGTCTTTGGCTGCGTATCTCCTTCAGGACGTGGACTACTTGCTGTGATTGATGGATGAATTCTGCTCTGTAACAGAAAATCCTGAAGGAGAATGTTCAGCCATCAGTTTGTGACCTCAAGCTGAAGCACACTTGGGTTCTGCAGCAGGATAATTATCCAAAACACACCAGCAAGTCAACTTCGGAATGGCTTGGGGAAAAAAATACAAAATTAAGGTTTTGGAGTGGTAGTTAAATATTGACTTGAATCTGATTCAAATGTAGTGACATGACCTTAAAAAGGCCATTCATTCTTGAAAACCCTCCATTTTTGCTGAATTCAAACAATTCTGCAAGGAAGAGTGGGCCAAAATATCTCCACAGAGATGTGAAAAAGTAATTGCCAGTTATAGAAAATATGCTTGATTTCACTTGTTGGTGCTGAGGATGGCCCAACCACTTATTAGGTTTAGGTTAAGGGGCTGTTACTTTTTCACACAGGGCCATGTAAATTTGAATAGGTTTTTTTTTCCTTGATAAATGAAATCAGCATTTAAAAACAACATTTTAAGTTCACTTGGGTTATATCTGTCTGAAATTTGCATTTGTATGATGAAATTAAACATAAGTAAGGAAAATTTCGAGAATGGGGTCAATACTTTTTCACGGCACTGTCATTTAAGACAATACATTTTGGACAAAGTATGGCAAAGTGCTTGTCTTGGATATATTGTACAGTACCGTACTAAAGTCACCACAACGAGTTATACCTTTTTGACAGCAGTGCAGAAGTGGCAATGACATTAATGTTAGTTCCATTCTGTTTAGTTTCTATAGAGGTACAATTAACTGCATGGTATTTTCACTCTGATTTTGGTGGTATGAGAGTAGAGTGTTCCCTGTTTTTCATTTATTAATTTTACTTTTCACTTTACTCAATATGTCTATAGGGCATGCATTATACAACACTGTATGTTGTATATTGTTTATCTTCTATTTTATTTTCTCTCATTATACTCGTTTGCTCTTGTTTTATATGGACCTGCATCTGCAATATACAAACCAAATTCCAATGAAGTTGGGACGTCGTGTTAAACATAAATAAAACAGAATACAATGATTTTCAAATCATGTTCAACTTATATTTAATTGAATACGCTAGAAAGACAAGATATTTAATGTTCAAACTGATAAACCTTATTGTTTTTAGCAAATAATCATTAACTTAGAATTTTATGGCTGCAATGTGTTCTAAAACAGCTGGGATAGGTGGCAAAAAAGACTGAGAAAGTTGAGGAATGCTCATGAAATACCTGTTTGGAACATCCCACAGGTGAACAGGCTAATTGGGAACAGGTGGGTGCCATGATTGGGTATAAAAGGAGCTTCCCTGAATTGTTCAGTCATTTACAAGCAAAGATGGGGCGAGGTTCACCTCTTTGTGAACAAATGCATGAGAAAATAGTCGAACAGTTTAAGGAAAATGTTCCTCAATGTACAATTGCAAGGAATTTAGGGATTTCATCATCTATGGTCCATAATATCATCAAAAGGGTCAGAGAAGGCCCAAAACCAACATTGACTACCTGTGAACATCCATCCCTCAGGCGGCACTGCATCAAAAACCGACATCAATGTGTAAAGGACATCACCACATGGGCTCATGAACACTTCAGAAAACCAATGTCAGTAAATACAGTGCGGCGCTACATCCATAAGTGCAACTTGAAACTCGACTATGCAACGCAAAAGCCATTTATCCACAACACCCAGAAACGGCGCCAGCTACTCTGATCCAGAGCTTATCTAAGATGGACTGATGCAAAGTGGAAAGGTGTTCTGTGGTCCAACGAGTCCACATTTCAAATTGTTATTGGAAATTGTGGACGTCGTGTCCTCTGGGCCAAAGAGGAAAATAACCATCCGGACAGTTATGGACGCAAAGTTCAAAAGCCAGCATCTGTGATGGTATGGGGCTGTGTTAGTGCCAATGGCATAGGTAACTTACACGTATGTGAAGGCACCATTAAAGCTGAACGGTACATACAGGTTATGGAGAAACTTATGCTGAAATCCAAGCAACGTCTTTTTGGACGGCCCTGCTTATTTCAGCAAGACAATGCCAAACCACATTCTGCACGTGTTACAACACCGTGGCTTCGTAGTAAAAGAGTGCGGGTACTAGACTGGCCTGCCTGCAGTCCAGACTTGTCTCCCATTGAAAATGTGTGGCGCATTATGAAGCGTAAAATACGACAACGGAGACCCCGGACTGTTGAACAGCTGAAGCTGTACATCAAGCAAGAATGGGAAAGAATTCCACCTACAAAGCTTCAACAATTAGTGTCCTCAGTTCCCAAACGTTTATTGAATGTTGTTAAAAGAAAAGGTGATGTAACACAGTGGTAAACATGCCGCTGTCCCAGCTTTTTTGGAATGTGTTGCAGCCATGATTTGGAAATCATTGTATTCTGTTTTTATGTATGTTTAACACAACGTCCCAACTTCATTGGAATTGGGGTTGTAATTCTTTATGTGGCCTGTTTAGTTTAACAGAGAACTACACTTGTGGTGTCATTAAACTGTTTAAAGCACAGTCAGGGATGGCAGAGTTTGTGTGTGAGTGTCACTGCATACACAGAGTTTGAGTGTCCTTCTTATACCGACAGAGGTGGGTAGTAACGCGCTACATTTCCTCCGTAACATTTACTAAAGCAACATTTTGGATAAATTGTACTTTTTCTTTTTTTCTTTTAAATATTAAAAGTTGAGTTTTGGTAGTTTTATGGATCGGATTGGGACTCGATATCGGCAGATACTTACAATCAGAGACTCAGATGCATAAAAATGTCACTGGGACATCCCTAGTGAATTCCATAATTTTTTTTTTTTTTTAATAATTCTTTTGTTTTTGCTGTAAACTGAAAACAACTGGAGCAGCATGTTAGTGGAATGTTTCACACATCTGCCTCACTGTCGAGTGGTTCAGCAATATACGAAGTGTGCCTGATTGCCCAAGTGATGATGTTTTACCCTAAGGTCCAGGATGAACTGAACTTTTTTTTTTCTTGCGTTAGGACCTTGTTCCAGCTTTCTTTAACCAGGTCCATCTCAGGTCCAGGTGGTTTTCTGCCATTCAGTTCAGAGGGAGAACATCGCATGGAGGCTGGGAACCTCCCGCACTGCAAGCATAGAGATATAGCCATCTATCCCAAATATGGATATGAACACGTACAAACGTCCAGATAATGGCCTTTCAAGGTTTCGTTCGGACAATAGAACTAATTGACTTGATGCCCAATAACTCGACATACTGCAAACGAGTTGCTCTGTCAGTTAGGGTTGCCTCAGGAGATGATCTCAAAGAGCACCTGTGCAATGCTGTGCCGAGATGGTGCGCAGGGGCAGTCTTTATGAACATCGTGTATTATCAAAATGGACTATAACACAAATTTATAGACTTTACACGATCTGATCGGCTTGATTGGTATCGGCCGATAATTCGGATTTTGTGCTGATTGGCTTTAATGTCATATTTCGCCGATCAGATCAATGACGTCATTGATTGGCTCCGCAAAAGACATTGACTCCGCGTCACCATCGTGTACAGTATATTTGAATCCTAAAGGTAGTTTATTTTTAGCCTTGTCCCATGTCTTTTGAATAAAGTTATTTTTTTTTAAAACGTCGGCTGTGTGGGACAGACAACACGTCTGAAACAGATAACACATAATGCCTGGATCAGACTACAAGACAAATTTTGTTTTGTCAGACTAATAATAATAAATAAAATACAATAAAATCTTGTATTCCGATACCACCACATCCCTTCTTTTACGGACACTGGGCTTTATCTTGTCAACTCAAACTCAACCGGATACAATGATTACCATGGCAACAACAACAATAATAGGTTTTGCAAATTTATTGTGTGTGTGTGTGGGAGGGGGGGGATAATAAAATAAGGGGAAACGTGTGGTGGTCATCATCGATGCTCGGGAAAGGATGTTCATTCACTGATTGCTTGAGGTATGTTCACGTACTTTACTTTACGATACGATACGGGTCGCAAGCAGGCAACAAAACGTTCTTGTAGCCTTGCACTTTATTGTTTTTGATTACTGCTAAACCAAAATGTGTCGATTCTTTTGATTTCAGCTTCTTAGGATGTTCATCGAGTTAAGTTTAGCTCTATGCTCAATGCACTGCGATATTTTCTGTATTGTGCATGTGCATCTCCGATGGGTGATGTGGTTTGCTTCTCAGTCCAGCCCACTCAATAGCGCCAGAAAAAAAAAATAAAAAAAATAAAAAACGACGCTGTTTGATAATAATGATCCCATGATCCCCTGTGACTTCACAGACAGGAAAATATAATTGAATATTACTTAACGACTCTATCATTAAAGGTGCTAAAAAACACACACACATGCATCCATATAAACTATGCCATGCTTAAATCCAATGCGTTATTTCCTAGTATCGATACAATCGATTGATTACCTTTTGAAACGATTTAAATCGATAAATTTTCGTCCGGAAGGCGAACTAGCCGAGGACAGATCGATCCAATTGGATCATATGAATACAAATCGACAGATCAATATAATGAATGAATCGTCACACCCCTACTGTACACCAATTGCTTCAGTTAAGGAGAAAAGACAAGCAAGAAAACCTGCTGTGAACGTCCGAGTGTGTCCGAGGCCTTCTGAAACTGTTGCTGCTCCTACAATAGTTCAATAGTACACACAAATATTACACTACATTGATGGTCCTTTGTCATAGATCATTTTACACTTGACACTACGTGAGTCCTGGGATGCACATCATCGAAACAGTGAGTCCCAGCCCTGGAACAATGAGTCCCTGCAACTTATCATCACAGAATTCAGAAATCCTCCGCTATTTCACGTTTTTTGCAGCGCGGTCCTGCTATATTGCAGATTTTTATTGCGGTTGTTACTGTATCTTTTATACTGTTTGAACAATATTTTTGTGTTATCCATTGCTCTGGCTCTCTCTCAATATATTATATGTTTAGGCCTGCCATATTAGCAAATTCTTTAGGATGATATACTGTATATTTTCCCAAAAACTTTCACAATAAAAAATAGTATCGATGTTTTTTTTGTTTTTTTTATGCCACTGATAAAATGATATTACAGCATGACAATGAATTGTACACATTTTACAAATTCTGCCCTGGTAATCAAACATATGAGCACAACTGTGTAATGTTCTCTCATTTATGAAATAAAAGTAGGGCTGCATTTTACAATTGTAGCAAGTAAATGAAAAGAGAACGTTATACGTGTTAAAAAAGAAGTGCGTAACTTTAAAAAAATTAAATTCAAGTTTCCCCTTTTCACTTTGACATCTTGACGCAGCAGTGAAGTCACAAACAAGTTTACATATTATAATTTGATTTTAACAACTGAACTGTTTTAGAGGTTATGTTTGTTCAAAACCTTTGTTTTGTTTCACAATGACATTTCACATACATACACTTTTAAGTGCTCCCAGTGGGAACTTGCCACTGAGAAGTACAAACAAAAATGACTCTGGCTGCTCAATTTTAACCGCCGTTTGTTCCAAATGTTTTCTTGTTTGATTGGTAATTTTCTGATATTTCTCCATATTTTACTAAACTTATGCGCTGAGTCCCTTCCGCTCTCTCCCCTGCTATTTTTCTCCTCGTCTCTGTCTGGTCTGTGCGCAATCAGGGATTACTGCCTAAAATGCAGATTTGATTGGCTGAAGGGGGTGGCTGAATTCGCATGTGATTGGTCGGTATGGTTCATCACGGTCGTAAAAATGTTGTGCTGTTTAAAATAGAAGGATCCCTGTATGGCTTCAGTCATAACCTTTCTTTTTTCGCTCGTTCCAAAAAGATGGGACAGGTGGCAAAAAAGACTGAGAAAGTTGAGGAATGCTCATCAAACACCTGTTTGGAACATCCCACAGGGGAACAGGTGGGTGCCATGATTGGGTATAAAAGGAGCTTCCCTGAATTGCTCAGTCATTCACATGCAAAGATGGGGCGAGGTTCACCTTTTTGTGAACAAGTGCGCTAGAAAGACAAGATATTTAATGTTCAAACTGATAAACCTTATTGTTTTTAGCAAATAATCATTAACTTAGAATTTTATGGCTGCAATGTGTTCCAAAACAGCTGGGATAGGTGGCAAAAAAGACTGAGAAAGTTGAGGAATGCTCATGAAATACCTGTTTGGAACATCCCACAGGTGAACAGGCTAATTGGGAACAGGTGGGTGCCATGATTGGGTATAAAAGGAGCTTCCCTGAATTGCTCAGTCATTCACATGCAAAGATGGGGCGAGGTTCACCTTTTTGTGAACAAGTGCGTGAGAAAATAGTCGAACAGTTTAAGGACAATGTTCCTCAATGTACAATTGCAAGGAATTTAGGGATTTCATCATTTACGGTCCATAATATCATCAAAAGGTTCAGAGAATCTGAAGAAATCACTGCACATAAGCGGCAAGGCCGAAAATGAACATTGAATGTCCGTGACCTTCGATCCCTCGGGCGGCACTGCATCAAAAACCGACATCAATGTATAAAGGATATCACCATATGGGCTCAGGAACACTTCAGAAAACCAATGTCAACAAATACAGTTCGGCGCTACATCCGTAAGTGCAACTTGCAAAAGTTATCATTATTGGTGTCACCCAGCTTCCGGTGAAAGTCAACTATTTCAATGAAAGCCTTAAACTTTTAGACAATATGGAAGCAATGAATGTTGGGTGTAGAGATGGTCCAAAAATGGCCAGGGGTGAAAGGCAGCGGGAAATCTAAGAAAAGGGGATGGTGAAGAGTCAAATACAAAAAGTAGCAAGAGATAATTTGAGAGAATGGGATTGTTCTGCCACTACTGACATGTCTTTGCTGACAAGTCTTTGCTGCACCTAGTTTGAAAAGTGCAGTCTCCTCTTGGAGATTTGGGGACCATAATCCTGAGAGTTTATAATGAGAGATCAACCTAAATGATATATCACTCAAATAGAGAAACTTAACAGCAAAGTCATCTGTTTTCATTCCAAAATCCTGACATTTTTATTACCTTGCTTTTCTGGGAAGCATTTATAGTAAAGAAGTGCTAGTATTGCTATAGAAAGAGTAATCTCCCAGTGACTCAAGAGGTTTATTTTATAGAGTATAAGAAAGTGGATGCTCAATTTTGTGTAATTGATAAGCGACTTTGAATTTTTGTGTTGACGGTGGTTTCATTCATGTATAAAGGTATTGTATGTGCAGATATTGTTGGACAAATGCATTCGATCTTTTTGCAACATAATCTTGAAGATACAAAAGAGGCTTATTCGTTGAGGTAGATCATCACTGAGACTACACTCCTGACACCTTTTTGATAAAAAGAGTGAGAGAAAGACAGAGAATTGATTTTAAAAAAATTAAATGAAAATTTACAAGCAATACAATACGTCTTCGCCATTTCACCCCATACACTCTCTTTAACCAATGGTGAATAAAGGGTATGGTCATTTGTGTAAATGGAGCACACGATACGAACGGTCAGCTTGTTTCCCATGCAAGCACTTAGCAGAATATCCAACAAACAGCCAAAGCATTGTACATTGTAAAATGTGGTGTTTTCAAAATAGATGGATGCATAGATGGAATTGTTAGAAAAACCCTTGTGGTTGTTTTTGCAAAGTGTTGGTGCCTTTACATGCATAGTGACCTTCATATTGCTGGGCAAACGTAGGGAGAGATTAAATATAGTATTACTACATAGAAACTACTTATTTATTTGGATTCGCTACTAGCTGCCTGTGAAAAATGTACTGTCTATGGCGCCCAAGATGGCGCAACCCATGTGGTCGCCTCGGTAACAAGCTTGCAAGTACTGTCAATGTTTTTATGCTTTTCGTTCATCTTTGGAGACATTACGACCAAGTAAACGAACTTGAAAAATAGCACCCAGATTCACTCCTCATTATTCTTGGGGACTTTAACCAAGCAAAACTCACCCACGAACTCCCTACATGCAAGAAACATTGACTTTTCCACTAGGGAAAACAACATTTTAGACTACTGCTATACCACGTGAAAAGAACTTGCTATTCCCTGTGCAGCTGTAGGCTCGTCTGATCACTGTTTTAATTCACTAAATACCATCCTACAGGCACAAACTTAAATGTGCGAAACCTGTGGTGAAAACAGTGAAGTGGATTAAGGGAGCTCCAAGGCTGTTTAGACTGCACAGATAGGAGTGTCTTTGAAACTTTAACTGGCAGCCTGGAGGAATGTACAGACACGATTACATCCTACATCAGCTTCTCTGAAGACGTGTGTGTACCATCAAAGATATTTCGCACGTTCAATAACAACAAGCCGTGGTTCACCACCAAAGTTCGACAACTTCGCCAGGCAAAAGAGGATGCCTATCGGAGTGTGGACAGAACCCTGTAAAGTTGGGATGACAAAGGAAATTAACATCAAAAGAGAAATTATACAGAAAAACTCAAGAACCAGTTTAATGCAAATGACTCTGCATCAGTCCGGCGTGGTCTACAATCGCTAACCAACTACAAGCGACCATACCCCCAAGCTGAGAACAAAAAAGGACTGGCTGACGACTTGAACACCTACTGGAGATTTGAAAAGGATACATTCACACCCCACATCCACCCAGCCGCACCACCGACCACCATCACACCTCTTACGCCCCTTTCTGCGTTGACCATCCATGAACAGGATGTGAGAAGTATCTTCAAACAACAAAAGATCAACAAAGCGTTGTGCCCAGACCTTGTTTCCCCATCCTGCCTCAAAGTCTGCGTGGACCAGCTCGGTCCAGTCTTCACACAGATCTTCACTAGATCTCTGGAACTGTGTGAAGTACCATCCTGTTTCAAACACTCCACCATCATCCCAGTCCACAAGAAACTTGCAATCTCGCACTTAACATGGGCTTGCACCTTGATGGCACAGGGACCCACGCAAGGATCCTGTTCGTGGACTTCAGCTCTGCGTTCAACACCATCATCCCCCAACTCCTCTACTCCAAGCTCCTCGAGCTCAGCGTCTCGCCTGCCACCTGCCGGTGGATTTACAGCTTCCTGATGGTCAGGACACAGCAGTTGAGGCTGGGGGACTCCACCTCATCCACACGCGCCATCAGCAACGGGGCCCCACAAGGATGTGTCCTCTCTCTGCTGCTGTTCTCCCTCTACATGAACGACTGCACCAGAACGCACCCAGCTGTTAAACTCCTCAAGTTTTCAGACGACTCAACAGTCATCGGCCTCATCAAAGACGGTGACAAGTCTGCGTACCGACAGGAAGTGGATCGGCTGGAGCTGTGGTGTGGCCGACATAACCTGGAGCTGAACACGGTCAAGACTGTGGAAATGATTGTGGACTTTAGGAACCATCCTTTACCACAGCTGCCCCTCACACTGTCCAACTGCCCTGTGTCAACTGTCGAGACCTTCAAGTTCCTGGTAATTACAGTCTCTGAAGACCTGAAGTGGGAGACCAACATCAACTCCATCCTCAAAAAGGCCCAGCAGATGATGTACTTCCTGGGACTTCTGAGGAAGTACGGCCTGCCACAGGAGCTGTTGAGGAAGTTCTACACAGAAGTCAATGAATCGGTTCTGTGTTCATTCATCACAGTCTGGTTTGGTGCTGCTACAAAGAATCAGAATCAGAAGAAAGAAAATCAGACTGCAACAGAGAGTCATTAATGCCGAAAAATCATTGGTACCCCCTTACCATCTCTTGAGGACTTGCATGCTGCCAGAACAAATGACAAGAGCATGCAAAATCCTCTTGGACTCTCCATACCCTGGTCACCACCTCTTCTAGCTCCTTCCCTCAGGTAGGCACTATCGAACAATGCAAACAAAAAACAGCAGACACTCCAACAGCTTCTTCCCTCTTGCCATTAACGTCTTAAACAATTAACTTACAATTTCATTGTAACATGCTACCAATATTGCACATCTCTGTTGGTACACGACTACATTATCCGTGCACTCACTTGCATATCTGTTGTTGCCCAATCCTGGCCACTCATGTGCTTGAGAACTATCTGCACCTTTTGCACAATTGTCACTGTTCCAGATTATTGCACTACTAGTAACTTTAAACTGCTAAAAATTCCTGAGGTCTATACACCATTTGCACAATTGTCACTATACCAGTTATCACACAATTAGTCATTCCAAACCACTCTGAATTGCTTGAGGACTCTGCATCACTTGTCACAATTGTCACTGTACCAGATTATCGCTCTATTAGTCATTTCAATCTGCTCTAAATTGCTTGAGGTCCCCACATCATTTGCACAATTGTCACTGTACCAAACTATTGCAATATGAGTTATTTGAAACTGCACTAAACTGCTTGAGGACTCTGCATCATTTGCACAATTGTCACTGTATCAGAATATCGCATTATTAGTCCTTTCAAACTGCTCTATATTGCTTGAAGACTGCATTATTTGTACAATTGCCATTGTATCAGCATTATCATGTTCCTGGCAACCCTTCATTGCTAAGTAACTCTCCATAGTGTGTTCCTTTGTACTAAAAGTATGTTTTGTCACAATGGCTGTCTGTTGTCGTACTAGAGCGGCTCCAACTACCGGAGACAAATTTCTTGTGGTTCTGACACAATTGGCAAATAAAGGTGATTGCGATTCTGATTCTGGTGGAAAGTGGTCTCTTATAGACATACACAGTTTATGAGAAAACATGAAATAAATATTAAAAAATTAACTGGTTGGTTTGGTATCCTTTAGTTTTGTGGGTGAAGGTGAATGTGATCTGTTAGTTGTAAAAGCACCTTCTAACGTTAAGCCCTCCAAGGCAAACTTATGCTGACTGTTTTTTGAGATTCTACCTGAAACGAATACAGTCATATTTGTCTCTACTAGCTATGGGAAACGTGAAGGTCTAAATTCAACCATGACACACTAAAAATAAGGCTTTTATCTCTTTGTCTCTCTGGCTTTGTAAGACCTTTTTTGCTTTAATTGGTTGCCAGAGACTCTCACAGCTGCATTCAAGTGTGACAATTTAAGTTAAGTGTTATTAGTCATCTTTATGCTGTCATGTGAGAACTTAACTTGTAGCAATGTCATAGATATGAACAAAAATAGCTTTTTTCTGAGAAAGCCAAATCCTTTATAGTCCACTGAAACTAATTATTTTCTATGCTTTACAAAATAAATTAAAATCAGCTGTCTTGTCCAAAAATTCTAAGGCTTTATTTGTGCAGTTATAGGATGATTAAAAAGACACTGCATGTTCATAGTTGACATAGCAAGGTTCATGATGTGGTGTAATCTGATTTTGCATTGCAAAATAAGACAAAGTGGGCATGTAAAAAACTGCAATTGTGTTGCATATTAATTTAATACATTTATACCTAGCAGTTGTATTGATTTAATAAGTCTATTTGTGTAGATATAGTAAATATTGTCATAATTAGGAAATAAAAATGCTGAGAAAATTATAAACAGTCATTGAATTTCCATCTTCGATGGGCCCAATTTATCCTATACTTTCAAACAGTCCTAAAGTTTGGAACACCAACCAACAACTCATAGTAGCCATTTCTAGTTGGGACTTCCAAAATATTATTAGTGCAAATCCCCTTCTTCCCTTCAGTGTGCAGGAACTAAAAATCTTTCTTGCTTGTACAAGCAAACAAAATAAGTACTGCATACTGTATTTTACTTCATATAGAAGTGGTCTGAGACTGTGACAGACTGAGAGAGACTGATTTGGGGGGTGGGCTGTACAGTGCCCTGGTCCAGCTGATCCTGGATCCTGAACAGGATAGGTGTCACGGTGCGAAGTTGGATGTGAGTGGGATTGGACCCAAGAGCAGACTGAAGCAAAGGGAGTAGATTTAGAATGGTTTATTGCAGGTTGGCACAGGGTAAGGATATTCAAGGCAAGGTGGTGGGCCGTCAGGGACAAGGAGCGAGCAGGAAGCGGGAACGTGAGCAGGTGGTTTGGCTTGGTGGCGTGGCTGGAGCAGGCAGCGAGGCGGGGAAGGCATGGAAGGTACACTGGAGACGGGAGAGAACAAAATCGGGTGAGTACAGATGCGGGTCGTCGGATAATTACTTGTACACCACAGAAACCTGGAAGTACGAGCGTCGGCCGGTGACTCGCAGACAAGTGTCTATACTCAGACGTAGGTTTGTTGGACTCGGCAGCCTTAAATGCAGGTAGTAAGTGCTGCTTGAAGACAGGTGCGCTGCACAGGTGATGCTGATTGCAGGGGAGACAGAGGGGGAGAGACGAAGCGCAAGGCGCCACCCAAGCTCCAGAAGAGGAACTGCAGGGCATGAATCATGACAAAAGGTGGATTTGTGAAATGGATGAAGAGACGTTTCAACTCCTGAAAACTATTGTGCTCATTCAATTTTTGCATTAGACAGCAGTGATTCAATGTGCACTTACTCTGTATAAACACACTTCGTCATTTTATTGGTATGTGCCTGTCTGACTTTCTGTTCCTTTTGTCTCCTCAGGGTCACAACACACTCAGACCCTAGTTTGTCATTCAAACAGTCTAGTGGGTCTAACTAGTATATCAGAATCAGAATGATCTTTATTGCCCATTACAGTATGTTAAAAACACACTAGAAATGTATCCACGGTAGTTGGTGTCACTCTATCACTATTGCAAAATACTATATATACAATCAATGTATTTTGGATATGCACAAATGCACAAAGTACAGAAAGTTATTAGGAAATAATAATGAGAAAGTGCAGTAAAACTGGTCAACAGCGGAAATATGTAAAATTATGAAAAGTGACAATGTCGAAGTGATGTATGCAGAAATGATGACACAACAGAGATGTGGAAAACGATGGGTCTTGTCAGTGCTTACAGACAGCTTAAAACAGTGTGAGAAATGAGGAGGCAATCTGTCACAGGGAACTTACAAATCAATTGAATTAAAAAGATATAATACTAATAACTTTGATTTGCACAGCACCTTTCAAGTGACCCAAGGACGCTTAAACGATTAAACAGTTGATGGTACGGGGAAAGCTTTTTCAAAGTCTGTCGCAGTGTTCAACATTGCTGACCAGAGAGACAGAATCAGAAAAGATGAAGAAGGTTGGATGAGTTCTTGCAGCGCAATACTTCAAGAGTGGGAAGTGGGGTGCATACTGTATTTATTTATTTTTTGTCAGTTCTATTACAGTCGAATTTTGTCCTTCCTTGAAGCAGTACCAAACCAGACTGTGATGGATGAACATACTAACTGATTCAATGGCTGCTGTATAGAATTGCCTCAATTGCTTCCTCAGTAGGCACAGAAAGTATATCCTTTTCGAGGAAGAATCGATTACCGGTAATTTGGCTACATGAGGGTAAAAATAATATCGAGTGGACCACCGCATATTCATAGTTCAGCATTCACAAATTCACCTACCCGTGGATTTTTTGGGGGAACCTAGTTTCTGTTTTTCATGGAAACCCCTGCTTATTCATGTTTTTTTTTTTTTTTTTTTTTACCTAATAACTCACTTATTTGCCTTTTTTCCACTCTCTCTCTCTCTCTCTCTCTCTCTCTCTCTCTCTCACACACACACACACACACACACAGTCACTATCCCTCGCGAAGCCACTGTATGTCACACGGGTCATGTGACACAGGCAGAGTTGAAGCAAAAGCACAACCCATATGGGTATTTAGAATTTTAGTGATGTAATGTTCTCCAATTTCAGTGAATGCAGCTCACAGCTCTGACTTGGACTGGTTTCTACTACATATTGCAATGCAAAATAGCCCTATTGCAGATCAACAGCAACCACTCTTTGAAAATTCAAATCTTGCAATAATAATAATAATAATAATAATGCATTACACTTATGTAGCACTTTTCTAGACACTCAAAGATGCTTTACAAGTGCACACATTATTCATTCACTCCACAGTCACACCCTTATGGTGGTAAGCTACCGTATTTTCACGACCATAAGGCGCACTTAAAAGTCTTAAATTTTCTCCAAAATGGACGGGGCACCTTATAATGCGGCACTCCGTATGTGTGACTTTGATGAGCGCTCCTCTTGACTGACTGGGAGCATTTCCTGCCAACAGGCTGCTTATATAGAGGAAAGGCGGACGTAATTGAGGACAGCATGTGGACGTTAACGGGGGAAGGGTGCGCGTGAAGGAGGACGCTAAAGGCACGCCCCCAGTAGGTATATAGTGCCGGGGTGTGCATCGTGCAAAACAATGGTTGGGCTAAGGACCCCCGAAAATGGCACCTACGAAGAGACACGCTTACGAAGCACAGTTTAAACTGCAAGCTGTCAGTTACGCGGAGAAACATGGGAATCGAGCAGCGGCGAGAGAATTCAAGATCAACGAATCTATGGTTCGCAAGTGGAGGAAGAAAGAAAACGAGCTTTACCAATTCAAGAAGACGAAGCTGAGTTTCTGCGGAAACAAGGCGAGGTGGCCCGAGCTGGAAGACCAACTCGAGCAATGGATTAATGAGCAAAGAACAGCCGGGAGAAGAGTTTCTACAGTCACTATTCGACTGAGGGCAATAACAGAAGAAATGAAAATCGAACATTTTCAAGGAGGTCCGTCTCGGTGCTTTTATGAAACGGCGCCATCTATCCATCCAGGCAAGGACTACCGTGGAGCAGCAACTTCACGCGGATTACAAGGAAAAGCTGGCCATCTTCCGCTCCTACTGCAGTAAAAAGATTGCCGACAAATACATCCAGCCCAACCACATCACCAACATGGACGAGGTGCCGCTCACTTTCGCTCACTTTCGACATCCCGGTGAACAACACTGTAGAGAAGAAGGGGACCCCCACGGTAGCGATAAGCACAACGGGGCACGAGAAGTCGGCTTTTACTGTTGTGCTTGGTCGCCATGGTAATGGACAGAAACTGCAGCCTAGGGTGATTTTTAAGAGGAAGACGCTGCCGAAAGAAAAGTTTCCAGCCGAAGTCATCATTAAGGCCAATCAAAAGGGCTTGATGGACGAGGAGAAAATGAGAGAGTGGCTGAGTGAGGTGTACGTAAAGAGTTTTTTTCCACAGCTTTACTAAGACTGGGAGGCAGCGCCGGGCGAGTTACGCCAACATATGTGAATGGATTGTGGATGCTTGGGCTAAGGTATCTGCTTTGACTGTTGTCCGAGCTTTCGCGAAAGCCAGCATCATCGCTGCACAGCCCCCCGCATGCATGCTAGCGTATGTTTTACCATGCCTGCACCCTATAATACGGTGCACCTTATGTATGTGTTAAATACAGAAATACACCCTGTAGCTGAGACTGCGCCTTTTAATACAGTGCGCCCTATGGTCATGAAAATACGATACTTGTGGAGACACAGCTGTGTGACGGAAGCATAGCTGCCATTCTGTGCCGCCCTCCGTCCACCACCATGCAGCCCCATTCATTCATGGACATTGTGGGTTAAGTGTATTGCCCACACAGACGACCTGCTCTCGGGCAGGGATACAAACCAGCAGCCCTGCGGTTGCAGGTCATACTCTTATCCTCTGCGCCATACCACCCACAGATCATTGTTATAATGCTATACATTGCAGTAGCGCCTCCCCCATACATGCCTTGCTCCAGGGCACGTCAGGAGTAATCAGAAAGCAGACAAGTATCTCTACAAAAACGTGTATTTTATTTTTTTTTTTTTTTTTACTGTGGTAGGATAGTTAGTATACCACAGGCATACATACATTAACATAAATAGAAAGCTTTACACCTGTGGTCATCTCTTATAAACTGAACATTGAGATCTGGTGCTTGCGTGAATTTTGTCTGAATACTTCCACAGTTCAAAAACACATATTTAGGGTTAACTGAGGACATTAAATTGCTCACAGATGTGAATGTAAATGTGTAAATGTGCCCAGTGATTAAATGGCAATCAGTCCAAGATGTACACTACCTGCTAGAATAGGACTGAGCTTACCTCTGATCCCTCCAACCCCATTTTGTGATCCCACATTTTTATGAGTGTCTTTGGACTGCACACCCACAAAAGCCATAGCCCTCTCCGCTGTCACTTTACTTGGTTTATTGTGATTACTAAGCACTATACATCCGTTTTCCCCTTGTCCTCATTGGGGTTGTGAGTGAGCTGGAGCCCAGTTGACTTTACACTGGGGCTGCTCGTCACATACTGTATCTACCTCATCCACTCAACACTACTGATTTTATATTTACACTATTTGGTTATTTCTATAATTTATATATATTTTATAGACATCACACGTACTTCCAGGTGACAAAAGAGGGAGAATTCTCCAATGGCACCTCTAATCAGCAAAAACTTACTGTACATGTCATTTAACTGAGGCAGAGCAGATCAGAAAACAGGGTGAATGTCTTGAATGATGATTTTAGCCTTCTTCCCTACTGCCGTAGTTCAAATGTGTGAAGTGTCATTAAAAAATAAGATGTTAAGTGACGTAAATTGCTTTGAAGTGTGATGGAACGACGGCTTTAAGTTACATTTCAACAGGTTAGTTGATTCAAAAGTAGACGTAGTGGAAATTCATACATACTGTAGTTAAGGCAGGGTTCCAGTGTAACATTTTTGTAGTAGGAGCACAGTGGCCCTTATTTTCTCTCATTTTCACTGTATTGCTGATAAATATAATAAATGCAGAAACAACAGTGTTTTAAATTCACATATTATTGTCAAAGTTTTAACACAACACAAACATAGGAAACAAGTTATACTGCTTAAATACAAAAAAATCAAAGTTAATGTTTAGGCCGGCAGTGCCAGAATTGTCACAAAATTTCATGTTCCCCGCATGTTGTGGGGATTGACAGAAAATTTGCAGTGCATTGAATTTGTCTCCCTTGAAATACCTCAGCCAGGTGAACTCGCAGCCTGGAAACATAATTTACTGCCATTATTCACAACAACTGTTTCCTCACAAAATCAGTCTGACTCATTATCAGGATTTCTCTCCTCTGGCACATTAGGTTTAATGGGGACGTTAACATGATCATTGAGGGACTGGGTAGTTTATTTTTCTGTTGCTCAGATTAATGGCAGAGATGTGCTCTTTTGTCATGGAAATGGATAGCGCGCTGTAGACCACTCAACGAGACATTCACTCAAACTGAACCTACGGTGATGATGAAACCAATGCGGTAAATGTTTTCAGTGGAAACTACTGTTTGTTAGCCTATGCCTCGACCTGGATGTAATTTAATTGTCTAACAGCTGGGCAAACACTTGCTATCTTTAGTACTGCCTAAACTCAAGCTGATGTTAGCTAGCAGGCTGGCCATTATGCTATGGTAAATTACTCAAACGGTGTAATGTATTCTGCTCGCTCCACTTTGTGCCAACTTGACTACAAAGGTCCTTTTGGGATTGCTGGATACATTTAAGAATTACTGGTGGGGGAGAATGTTTTTTTTTAAAATCTGTTGGCTTGCAACTGAGTACTTTAAATGTCTTTTGCTCTTTGTTTTTAAATGCTGTTAAAATACTTTTAATCATTGAGTTCCCTTGGGTATGAAATGTGCTATATACTGTAAATACATTTGTCTTGCCTTGCCTTGAAAATTACCCCCCGTCCATGGCATTGTTTTTAATACATTAATCAATTATATGCTTATGACATTGTCAAAGTTGCTTGGTATAGAACAACATTGCTTTTGAAGCTACTTGAGTATAGTATAGAAAAAGGATGGATGGTCGATACTTAAAAGCATCGTTGCCCCATATGCCTCACAGTAAGGAAATCCAGGTTTGAATCGCTGTTAGAATATCTACAGTATATGTGGAGTTTGCACATTCTTCCCGTGCTTCCATGCAGAGGTTGGTGAAGTAGCCAAATATCGTACTCAAGTAAGAGTACTGTTACTTTAGAATAATATGACTCAAGTAAAAGTTAAAAGTAGTCCTCCAAATATTTACTTGAGTAAGAGTAAGACAAAAACTGAAAAAAACTACTTAAGTAAAACAACTAACGTAGAGTAACTTCTGATTTAAAAAAATATATCAGAGCATGAACATCAAATAAAATAAAAATTCCTAATATATGGGAGTCCACACACCCCTGCCACTAATAAAATTTTTAAGTGGCCAGAAACATGCAATGGGTCCTACAAAAACAATATTTGCTTTATTCACTTCAGTGACTGAATGAAGACACTGTTTGCTGAACAGACTTATTGATGATAGTGTGTATGCGTGTGTGCATGCGTGGGTGCGTCGTTGTGCGTGCATGCATGAGAGCGAGCGAGAGTGAGAGAGAGAGAGAGAGAGAGCGAGAGAGGGAGAGAGTGATTAAGATTACAGCATGGCACTTATCCAAAAATGTTACATTATAATAATAACTGTATTGTGTGTGACGAGTACACACATACTGTACGTACAAGCGTTCTCACATTAGGGAACAAAAAAGGTCAAGCCATAGCATGTCTGAGAGGATAGCAGCAACATGTCATCCTCTCCTTACCTCTGTTTTGTAATTTGTGGCAAAAAGGGTAGCAACCTACTGTAATGACCACTGATGGGTCTCTAGACTTTGAAGTGTCTGCAGAATAATTCTCCCCGTGCCTGCGTGGGTTTTCTCCGGGTACTCCGGTTTCCTCCTACATCCCAAAAACATGCATGGTAAATTAACTCTAAATTGCCCGTAAGTATGAATGTGACTGGGAATGGTTGGTTGTTCATATGTGCCCCGCGATTGGGTGCCGACCAGTTCAGGGTACACCCCGTCTCTCGCCCGAAGTCAGCTGGGATTGGCTCCAGCACGACTGCGACCCTGGTGAGGATAAGCGGTATTCAAAATGGATGGATGGATTTTTAAAGGGATTGGCACGGTGGGTGACAAGTTAGCACGTCTGTCTCACAGTTCTGAGGACCAGGGTTCAAATCCTGCCTCGCCTGTTTGAAGTTTGCATGTTCTTCCCGTGCCTGCATGGGTTTTCTCCGCTTACTCCGGTATCCTCCCACATTCCAAAAACATGCATGGTAGGTTGATTGAAGAATCCAAATTGCCAGTAGGTGTGACTGTGAGTGCGAATGGTTGTTTGTTTACATGTGCCCTGCGATTGGCTGGCGACCAGTTCAGGGTGTACCTCGCCTCTCGCCAAAAGCAAGCTGGGATAGGCTCCAGCGCGCCTGCGACCCTAGTGAGGATAAGCGCTATGGAAAATGGATGGATGGATTATTCAGTACACCAGCTCACTGAACAAATCACTCAGTTCACTTAAGTCCCTCCCCCGCTTGTACGGCGCTGCCTGATGCTGGCTGCTCATTGGTCATTTGCAAAAGATTCAGAAGTGAGTGACAGAACGCATCAGCAGTTCCGTTTCCGCACCCAGCCCACTCGGTTGCCTGGCGGCGACGGGTAGCGGCCGAGATAAAAGAACGAATCATTACATAAACTGATTCGGTTCAAAGAAACAACACTATTTACAGTTTTGTGGGGTTGATGAAGCACAACAAGAAGTTTAAACAAGTGTGCATGTGGAGGAAGGAGGTGCTGGTACATTGGTTGATATACCATTTATCCAGGGATCCAATTTCTTCTTGTCCTAACTACTTTGCTTATGCCTGTCAGAGGAGTGAAGGCCCAACCTCCTTTGTGTCTGCTTCCAGCTCTGTGATTCAAGTCAGGGTTGTCAGGTTGTTTTAAACAAGCATGAGCTGGGAGGTAAAATGCTAATAACAAACACTGATGCTAACAAGAAAGGGCATCAACGATTTAAAGTTGGAAGGAAAACAACAAACAAATGTAACTGCCATGTAATATATTGTATCAAAGTAGATTGCCCTATTGAAACCAGGTCAGATTGTGACAAATAGTGTAGCAGAGGTGGGAGTAAGTGACATACAGTATGTGCAAGTCACAAGCAAGTATCAAGTCTTAATTCCAGATTTAAGCAAGTCCCAAGTTACTGTGGTAAAAAAAATAAAGCAAGTCAAGGCGATTCCCAGACAGGGCTTGACTGGGACAAAAAAAATCAGCCTTGGCATTTTGGAGCACAACCATCCATCCATCCATCCATCCATTCTCCATACCGATTATCGTCACTAGGGTCGTCGGCGTGCTGGAGCCTATCCCAGCTGACTGTGCGAGAGGTGGGATACACCTTGAACTGGTCGCCAGCCAATCGCAGGGCACACATTCACACTCATATTCACACCTACGGGCAATTTAGAGTCTTCAATTAACCTACCATCCATGAGTACCAGGAGAAAACCCACATTGGGACAGGAAGAACATGCAAACGCCACACAGGGGAGGCTGGATTTGAACCCGGTCCTCAGAACTGTGAGGGAGGTGTGCCAACTAGTAATGTATGTATGTGTTATCTATGTGTTCTCCGAAAGAATGATTTTTGCAATTATTCCAAACGCAACTGAAATGAATGTACTTTCCCAATCGCCCATTTTTTTTTTTCAGGACTAATACTGATTATTAGTTGTCAAGGAGGCCAATAACCGATCATTGGTGCTGATATTCAAAAATAAAAATATTGGCGTCAACATTTTAAATAGGGCCCCCCTCTGGAGCCAGGCCTGGAGGTGGGGCTCGAAGGAAAAGCGCCTGGTGGCCGGGCCTGCACCCATGGGGCCCGAAAGGGTAACGTGGGTTCCCCTTCCCATGGGCTCACCACCTGTGGGAGGGGCCATAGGGGTCGGGTGCAGTGCGAGCTGGGCGGTGGCCGAAGGCGGGGACCTTGGCGATCCGATCCCCGGCTGCAGAAGCTGGTTCTAGGGACGTGGAATGTCTCCTCTCTGGCAGGGAAGGAGCCAGAGCTTGTGTGTGAGGTCGAGAAGTTCCGACTAAATATAGTCGGACTCGCCTCCATGCACAGCTTGGGCTCTGGTACCAGTCCTCTCGAGAGGGGTTGGACTCTCTTCCACTCTGGAGTTGCCCACGGTGAGAGGCGGCGAGCAGGTGTGGGTATACTTATTGCTCCCCGGCTCGGCGCCTGTACGTTGGGGTTCACCCCGGTGGACGAGAGGGGGGACAGGTCCTGACTGTTGTTTGTGCCTGTGCACCAAACAGCAGTTCAGAGTACCCACCCTTTTTGGAGTCCTTGGAGGGGGTGCTGGAGAGCGCTCCTGCTGGGTACTCCATCGTTCTGCTGGGGGACTTCAATGCTCACGTGGGCAATGACAGTGAGACCTGGAAGGGTGTGATTGGGAGGAACGCCCCCCCCGATCAGAATCCGAGCGGTGTTCTGTTATTGAACTTCTGTGCTCATCACGGCCTCTCCATAACGAACACCATGTTCAAGCATAAGGGTGTCCACATGTGCACTTGGCACCAGGACACCCTAGGTCACAGTTCGATGATCGACTTTGTGGTCGTGTCATCGGACCTGCGGCCGCATGTCTTGGACACTCGGGTGAAGAGAGGAGCGGAGCTGTCAACTGATCACCAGTTGACCTGTGGTGAGTTGGCTCCGATGGTGGGGGAAGATGCCGGTCCGACGTGGCAGGCCCAAACATATTGTGAGGGTCTGCTCGGAACGTCTGGCGGAATCCCCTGTCAGAAGGAGTTTCAACTCCCATCTCCGACAGAACTTTGCTCATGTTCCGGGGGAGGCGGGGGACATCGATTCCGAGTGGACCATGTTCCGCGCCTCCAATGCTGAGGCGGCTGACCGGAGCTGTGGCCGTAAGGTGATTGGTGCCTGTCGTGGCTTCGGGAGTATGGGCTACCGAACCCCCTGATACAGGCTGTTCGGTCCCTGTACAACCGGAGTCTACTTTCCTAACCTCACCTATGGTCACGAGCAGTGGGCCGAAAGAACAAGATCCCGGATACAAGCGGCCGAAATGAGTTTCCTCCGCAGGGTGTCCGGGCTCTCCCTTAGAGATAGGGTGAGAAGCTCAGTCATCCGGGAGGATCTCAGAGTAGAGCCGCTGCTCCTCCACATCGAGAGGAGCCAGATGAGGTGGCTGGGGCATCTGATTCGGATGCCTCCCGGACGCCTCCCTGGTGAGGTGTTCCGGGCCCAGGACATGAGGGCACATATAACAGATTTTGTGAAAACAGCCATCAAGCGATCAAACTCAATTCCAGCTGTGATTCCTTGAGGTACAAAAAAGTTTTTGCAGCCACTGGACATCAGTGTGAATCGTGCTTTTAAAGTGGCACTCTGAGGTGAGTGGGAGTCTTGGATGACCAGCGGCAAGAAATCTTTCATAAAAACTGGCCGCATGCAAAGATCATCCTTTTCTGAGGTCTTAAAAGCATGGAGCAGTGTGAAAGAATCCACGATCACCAACGGATTTCGAAAGGCTGGACTGCTACGTGAGGAGAATAGCACAACTTCAGCGGTAACTGTGTCTCGAGATGAAAATGACATTAGGAGCGACAGAGAGACTGAAATGGTGTGTGACGGAGACGTTCTGAGGCTCTTCAACTCCGACACTGAAGAAGATGACTTCAGTAGTTTCAGTGAACAGTAGGAGAATGAATAAAAACAATTACGTTTCTGATATGTTTGAGCCGTTTTACTGCCGTGTTACAGCCACTGTTTGGAAACAAGGTATGTAAATAAACATTTCCAAAATCATTCTGTGTAAATATCTAATTTCACAATGTATGTATCCGTATAGTCCGGTGCGGGTAATATATGTAAAAAAAAAAAAGTTTTTCTACACAAAGTGGGCGCGGTTTATAACCCGATACGCTCTATAGTCCAGAAAACACGATATCTATATATATATATTTAAATATATATATATATATATATATATATATATATATATATATATATATATATATATATATATATATATATACACACACACACACACACACATATACACAAACACAGGGATCTCGTTTGATGTGCGTCCCACGTTTGACACACATAAAAATTAGCACGGACACATGAAGTATATTCATTCTGCATCCATAGACATGGTTTTAGACTTGCCCGAGGAATGTGTGTGTGTGTGTGTGTGTGTGTGTGTGTGTGCGTGCGTGCGTGTGTGCATCTGTGGGGTTTTTTTTTTTGTCCTGTTCGGCTGTTAGGTCAAGCAGATTGGAAAATCTGTGTCCCTTTTATGCCGAAACAGTTTTACTGTGTCACAGTGGTTTTTAAGCTTCTGCTGTGGTATTATAATTGAGGTTTATTGAGAATCAGACAGCGGCACGCTGGCCGACAGGTTAGAGCATCTGCCTCACTGTTCTGAGGAGCGAGGTTCAATCCCCGGCCCCACCTGTGTGGATTTTGCATGTTCTCCCCGTGCCTGCGTGGGTTTTCTCCGGACACTCCGGTTTCCTCCCACATCCCAAAAACATGCATGAATTGGAGACTCTAAATTGCCCGTAGGCATGACTGTGAGTGCGAATGGTTGTTTCTTCCTATGTGCCCTGCGATTGGCTGGCAACCAGTTCAGGGTGTACCCCGCCTCCTGCCCGATGACAGCTGGGTTAGGCTCCAGCACTCCCGTGACCCTAGTGAGGAGAAGCGGCTCAGAAAATGGATGGATGGATGAGAATCAGACTTGGTCAGTCGAACAGAACAAAGTTTCTCAAAGGGAGAGAGAAACAAAGACAAAAGACAAAGCACTAATTGTAAACAGGATGAGAGAAGTAAATCATTAGATTATCTACAACAATGAAACATTAAATAGGAATGTTGCATGGTGCTGTAGTGCTACACCCTGTGAGGGAAGGACAGGACAAGGACAGGAGAAGAAGCATGCAGGACAATGGTTGTGAACCCGGCTGTACAACTGAAGTGTGGTGGCATTAATTATGTAAATTATATAAGTCTACAGGGTGAGAGTATAAGCGAGGGGATACACAAGCGATTTGCATATTCCTGAGTTATTTGTTGCAGTAAGTGCGTGACCCCACACCCAGTGAAAGAGTCCTAGGGGTGTGTGCCTGCGGATACATGCAAGTGAATTGATACCGTTTTACATGCACAAAGACTGACAGAAGTGTCCTTTAATTGCTGTGGCTGCACCGCAGTGGCTGAGGACCCCACCCAATCAATCGAGGGGCGGGATCAAGCCCAGGGGTCCACCCGAGAGCAGCCCAGCGGACGGGACACGTCCCACACCGAGGGACCCAGGGCTGTCCGCCGGCCCCACCGAGGCGCCCCAAAAACCGGCCACCCAGCGGGGGCCACAAGTACTCAATGCCACCCCCCCAGCCAACCACCCCACCGCCCCGAACAATTGCTTCAGTTTGGTTCAATTGTCTCAGTTGGGTTCAATATGGGGAAGACTGCAGACTTGACAACTGGCCAGAAGACCATCATTGATACCCTCCACAGAATGGGTAAGCCACAAACATTCATAGCTAAGGAGGCTGGTGTTTCAATGAGTGCTGTGTCCAAGCATATCAATGGAAAGTCTAGTGGAAGAACAAAATGTGGCAGGAGAAGATGCACCAGCAAAAGAGATGACCATGGGCTGCAGCGGATTATCAAACACAGAAGATTCAAGAATCTAGCAGAGAACCAGAAAGAGTGGAATGTGGCGGGATTCACAATTTCAAAAACCACCACATTCAGACGCATCCGGGAGATGGACTACAACTGTCGGGTTCCTCGGGTCAAGCCACTTCTGAGCCTGAGCCAACATAGGAAGCGTCTCAACTGGGCCAAGGAGAAGAAGGACTGGACTGTTGACCAGTGGTCCAAGGTCCTCTTTTCCGATGAAAGTAAAGTGTGCCTTTCATTCGGGAATCAAGGTCCAAGGATTTGGAGGAAGACGGGTGAAGAACAGAACCTACCCTGCTTGAGGTCCAGTGTCAAATATCCACAGTCAGTCATGATTTGGGGTGCAATGTCCAGTGCAGGTGTTGGTAAACTCTGCTTTCTTAAATCCAAGTTCACCACAACAGTCTACCAGAATGTTTTAGAGGACTTCATGATTCCTTCTGTTGAGGATCTGTATGGAGATACAGATTCCATCTTCCAGCAGGTCCTAGCCCCTGCCCACCAAAACCTGGTTTGATGCCCATGCCATCACAGTGCTTGACTGGCCAGTCAACTCGCCGGATCATAACCCCACTGAGAATCTATGGGGTATTATCAAGAGGAAAATGAGGGGCACCAGACCCAAAAACAAAGAAGAACTGACAGAAAGCATCAAGTAAATCTGGCATGTTGGTGTGGTGTTTTTAGGATGATGTGCAATGCCATTTCTCCTCCAAACGTGGTGTGCAATATGGCATCCAAACTAAGCTTTACACGATCAGGATTTTTGGGGCCGATCACTGAGATGTGTAAAACGATCACCGATCTGATCACAAGATGGAGGAATGTGTCTATTTAAATGACCTGTTCATTTACGGTATATACTTGTGTACTTAAATGCTCAAAAAAATATATTTACAAGAAATAATGTATCTTTGTTCCTCTATTTATGCCAGTAAGGCATAGAAACAGACAGAACAAATGAATGGTCTTCTATTAGATGGCAGGGAGTACATGCAGTAATGACTATATCCACTTTTTGTGGCATTTTTGTTTGTTGGTGTGCCGTGAGATTTTTCAATTGTAAAATATGGTCCTTGGCTCCGCGGCACGGTGGCCGACTGGTTAGAGCGTCAGCCTCACAGTTCTGAGGACCCGGGTTCAATCCCCGGCCCCGCCTGTGTGGAGTTTGCATGTTCTCCCCGTGCCTGCGTGGGTTTTCTCCGGGCACTCCGGTTTCCTCCCACATCCCAAAAACATGCATGAATTGGAGACTCTAAATTGCCCGTAGGCATGACTGTGAGTGCGAATGGTTGTTTGTTCCTACGTGCCCTGCGATTGGCTGGCAACCAGTTCAGGGTGTACCCCGCCTCCTGCCCGATGACAGCTGGGATAGGCTCCAGCATGCCCGCGACCCTAGTGAGGAGAAGCGGCTCAGAAAATGGATGGATGGATGGTCCTTGGCTCCATAAAGTTTGGAAATCACTGCTCTAGTCAGATCGTGTATTCTAATCAGTCAGGTCAAACCAACATTACATGACAGAAATAATGGGTGCTAACTTACTGTAATTAAATTACTTTATTTTTAATTAAATTACTTCACCGACACCAAAACTTTTGAGCATGATTGGACAGAACGGTGGCAGAGAGAGAGATATAGCCGGCACGATGGCCAACTGGTTAGCACACATCTGCCTCACAGTTCTGGGGACCGGGGTTGAAATCCCGGCCCCACCTGTGTGTAGTTTGCATGTTCTCCCTGTGCCTGCGTGGGTTTTCTTTGGGCACTCCGGTTTCCTCCCACATCCCAAAAACATGCGTGGTAGGTTGATTGAAGACTCTAAATTGCCCATAGGTGTGAATGTGAGTGCGAATGGTTGTTTGTTTCTATGTGCCCTGTGATTTGCTGGCGACCGGTTCAGGTTGTACCCCACCTCCCGCCCGAAGATAGCTGGGATAGGCTCCAGCAGATAAAAAATAAAATAATAAAAACAGAATACAATGATTTGCAAATCATGTTCAACCTATATTTAATTGAATACACTACAAAGACAACATATTTAATGTTCAAACTGATAAACTTTATTGTTTTTAGCAAATACTCATTGACTTAGAATTTTATGGCTGCAACACGTCCCAAAAAAGCTGGGACAGGGTCATGTTTAACACTGTGTTACATCACCTTTTCTTTTAACAACATTCAATAAACGTTTGGGAACTGAGGACACTAATTGTTGAAGCTTTGAAGGTGAAATTCTTTCCCATTCTCCGTTGTCTTATTTTACTCTTCATAATACGTTACGCATTTTCAATGGGAGGGAGGGAGACAGGTCTGGACAGCAGCCAGGCCAGTCTAGTAACCGCACTCTTTTACTACGAAGCCACGCTGTTGTAACACGTGCAGAATGTGGTTTGACGTTGTTTTGCTGAAATAAGCAGGGGCGTCCATGAAAAAGACGTTGCTTTGATGGCAGCATATGTTTCTCCAAACCCTGTATGTACCTTTCAGCATTAATGGTGCCTTCACAGATGTGTAAGTTACCCATGCCATTGGCACTAACACAGCCCCATACCATCACAGATGCTGGCTTTTGAACTTTGCGTCCATAACAGTCCGGATGGTTCTTTTCGACTTTGGCCCAGAGGACACGACGTCCACAATTTCCAAAAACAATTTGAAATGTGGACTCATCGGACCACAGAACACTTTTCCACTTTGCATCAGTCCATCTTAGATGAGCTCGGGCCCAGAGAAGCCGTTTTTGATAAATGGCTTTTGCATTGCATAGTAGAGTTTCAAGTTGCACTTACGGATGTAGCGCCGAACTGTATTTACTGACATTGGTTTTCTGTAGTGTTCCTGAGCCTATGTGGTGATATCCTTTACACATTGATGTCGTTTTTTGATGCAGTGCCGCCTGAGGGATCGAAAGTCACAGGCACTCAATGTTGGTTTTTTGCCTTGCCGCTTACATGCAGTGATTTCTCCAGATTCTCTGAACCTTTTGATGATATTATGGACCATAGATGATGAAATCCTTAAATTCCTTTCAATTGTATGTTGAGGAACATTATCCTTAAACTGTTCGACTATTTTCTCACACACTTGTTCACAAAGAGGTGAACCTCGCCCCATCTTTGCTTGGGAATGACTGAGAAATTCTGGGAAGCTCCTGTTATACCCAATCATAGCACCCACCTGTTCCCAATTAGCCTGTTCACCTGTGGGATGTTCCAAACAGGTGTTTGATGAGCATTCCTCAACTTTCTCAGTCTTTTTTGCCACCTGTCCCAACTTTTTTGGAACGTGTTACAGCCATAAAATTCTAAGTTAATGATAATTTGCTAAAAACAATAAAGTTTATCAGTTTGAACATTAAATATCTTGTCTTTGTAGTGTGTTCAATTAAATATAGGTTGAACATGATTTGCAAATCATTGTTTTTGTTTATGTTTAACACAACGTCCCAACTTCATTGGAATTGGGGTTGTATATATATGCTATGAGGGCTGCACGATATTAGAAAAAACTTACATTGCAGTTTTTTTTTAACCTGTAATATATACTGTCTTGCGATGTGAAATAATATGGGATCAGTGTTGGGAAGGTTTTTTTTTCTTTGCAAACTTGTTCAAAGCTCAGTTCATCATTCCAAAAATGAACTACTTTTGTTCATAGTTCATAATTAAAAATTTTGAACGAATTTAATCGGTCCAAAACTAAATTAGTCCATAGTTTTTTTATTTTTTTATTTTTTTATACCCACAACAGCTAAATCCTCAATGGTATCTTTTGCAGGGTGTGATTGTGGTTTGTCTTGCATGAGCATTATTGTACTGCAGAAGGCATTGTTCTTCTTTTCATACCATAGCAGGAAATGGTCAGTTAGAAATTCCATATATTTTGCAGTGGTAAATTTGACACCTTCAAGCACTCTAACGCCAACCATCACTGCTCATTATTCCAGCCAAAAACACCTCCTTGCTGACTTTACAAGCTTAATGGGACATGGTGGCCATCCAGAGACCATCCAGAACTCTTATGTGTCTGGACCGTTTGTATACTGCATACCGTCTCTCCTCTTTTCAGTCCAAAGCCATGCAGTCCTGGGAGTCACTTCCACAATCCCTATGTAATGTCGACTCGCTCCACAATTTTAGGCTCTGTCTAAAAACACATTTTTCGACTTGCGTACTCCATCTGACTTTTATGGGATTTTTAAGACGTTTCCCCCACATTCCTGATTGTTGATATATTTTTATTAGTGTGTTGTAAATTGACCTTGAGTGCTTCAAAAGGCACCAACAAATAAAATGTATTTTTATTAGTTTGTGTAAAAAACAATTACCTTATTATTAGTCCACCAAAGTCCACAACTGTTATTAATTTACACATATACTGTAGTTTCTAAAGCAGAACACCCTTGAAACAGTTTGTAAAACCTAATTCCCTATATTTACAGGTAATCCTGATCCTAACCAAGCTGTATGACTTTCATATTGGCAGTGTCACTGAGAGCACTCTTTGGAGGTGAGTAAAAAAATATATTTTACATTACATTCTACATGTAAAATTTAGACATTATATATGTCTATATTTTCATCACGTCTAAATGTGTAAAAACCAGAGTAAGTAATAAAAAATACGGTATATTTTAACTTTGTTTTCTTTTCCCCAGTACAATGGGGTCGATCTGATCTGGTGTCAGACCAGTCACTTAGGGAAATGGTTTGCCAAGCTTTTTTTCTGGTTTATCAGTTGTAGGGGCGACTGCAACCCATTTTCATCATGATGAAACACATTCAATTGTCATGTAACATTCTCCTGGCTGGATATGAACAGTTTTTCTCCCCTATAAAGTAATCATGCGACATAGGTCCATGCAAGGTTATTTGCAGAACTTGTTCAATTAAAAATGAACAATGTTCCTTTTTAAAGTTTGTGAGTGACTCATGTTTGGTTCTCACACATGCTGAAATATGAGTTGTGGTTGCTGTCAGTCTTTGATACCTGGGTCCATTCGACAGTAGTGACTGACTTCATAGCAGGAGTCATTGAGTCATGTATTCCTAATCTAACATTGTTACTTTCAAATAACAATTTTGTAAATTTTGTTTTGTTGCAAGATAATATAATGAGATTATTTGCATTAAAAGTTTGTAATCCGATAAATGGAAAACAACAACCGAGTGTATCTCCATTCACTACCAGAAATGTCCTTTAAATATTGTCTTCCGATACAGATTACACATCCCCCATTTACATTATGTATACAAGGACATAAGTCAATGCAATAGTCTGAAGATCTCATGGGCGTTGGTTGGGTAAACATGTTTGACCTTGCTACCCATTGTTACAAACTGACCAGAAAACATGACCAGAATAGATTTGAAGCTTGATTTGTTACAACACTACCATTATTGCATTCAGACACTGACATTCGCTTATCTTATCCATTTAAAAACAAAAGTACAGTGTAACATAGCGTTATGACTCTGAAAACATTAATTTATGTTTTCAATGGGGTTTAGGTCTGGAGATTGGGCTGGCTATGGCAGGGTCTAGAACTGATGGTCATTCATCCATAAACTACCTGGTGTGTGGCCGAGGGCGTTGAAGTAGAGAAAAATTTGAGTTCTGTACCAGCGCCCCAAGCATGGGGTAGCCCGTGGCTTTTGTAAAGGTTTGAAGATTGTTGTTCTTTCATTTAAATATGTCAGTTATAAAAAAAACAGCAACATACGTGTCAAGATCAAGTCAATTTTGCGGTGAAAGTTCAATTATAAGGTTGCTTTATCAAATTAAAGGACCTATAGTGTCCAGCTGGCCTATATTTTTCTAAAAATTCTCTTTATGTATTTTTTGCTCAATGAAATGAAACTGGCAGTCATTTTTAATAATATCAGTCCGTTCTGGAACAATCGGTAGATAACAAATTGCTGTCTAATCAGCATCTTGATATGTCACACCTGTGAGGTGGGATGGATTATTTCGACAAAGGAAAAATGCTCACTCACAAATATTTACACAGATTTGTGAACAATATTTGAGGGTAATGACCTTTTGCGTGTGTAGAAAACGTTTTAGCTCTCCCGAGTCCAACTCACGAAAAATGGGAGCAAAAACAGTGTTGTGTTTATATTTTTGTTCAGTATAGATACTTTATTGATTCTGATGGAAATTCTGAGAAATGAATAACAAAACATAAAACTCTGAACTGAAATTTAACAATATAGTACTTTGAATTTGCATGGCTAAGGCATATTTCACAAAATCAAGGACTCAGTGTAATCCTAATAGTTTAAATGAACTTGTTTGTTTGATAATACGGACAGTCAAGCCTTCGTGACTCTTTGAAGGAAGTATCTAGGAATCGCTATTCAAATAGGTGGTGCACACCCCTGTTTCAGAAATAACATTTTTGTGTGCTTTGCAGACTTTTAATATTATTAAGTATTATTAAGGAAGCCAGCATTTTGTTGTAAAGTGAAAAGCTTGTATTAGTGAGGGAACCATTTTCTTGAGTAAGTTCAGTGTAGCAAGTATGAGAAGTCACATTAGGTTTGTGCTGTCATTCTGGTGCTCTGATGCTTACTGAGATCACACATTTGATTGGGTTTGAAGCAGGAACACTCCATCCATCCATCCATTTTCAAAACCATTTATCTTCACTCGGGTCGCAGTTATGGCAAAATGTCAAAGCAATGGCAACGTCTCAAAATATTGCCCAGTTAGTCCATCAATTTTAATGATGAATAATAATACACAGGAACAGAGGTGTGTAAAGTAGCCAAATATTGTACTCAAGTAAGAGTACAGTTACTTTACAATTATATGACTCAAGTAAAAGTCAAAAGTAGTCCTCCAAATAATTACTTCAGTAAGAAAGTACTCAGTGAAAAAAAACGACTCAAGTACTGAGTAACTGGTGAGTAACTGCTGATTTTTTTTTAAATCAGAGCATGAACGCCAAATAAAATAAAAAATAACTAAATGAAATATCAATGTGCAAATTCTGATATTGCGAAACAATATCACCTTGTCTAAAATATGATAAATAAAATCTTTATCAAAATAACAAACAATGAATAAAATCTTTATAAAATAATAAATCAAAGCAAATAGAACTCCAAGAAATGGTCTTATACTATTTTGTTTAGACTTGTTATACAGCACAATAGGCTCAGCAAAAACAGCAACAAGGCTGCAGTGGATATAAAAAGTCTACACACCCCCGTTCAAATGCCATGTTTCTATGACGTAAAAGAATTTAGACTAAGATAAACCATTTAAAAACTTTTTCCACCATTAATGTGACCTAGAATTTTTACAACCCAACTATTTAAAAAAATAATAATCTTTTTGGGTGGGTAGGCGAAAATAAACAACTTTATCTTCTAAACCCATGTAATTCACTTGACTTGACGTTGAACTTGTTGCATTCTTGGCCAGGTCACTGTTGCAAAAGAGATGTTCTGTTTACTTGTTTTTTTACCTGGTTAAATAAAGTTTAAATAAAATAAATGTGTGTGTGTGTGTGTGTGTGTGTGTGTGCGTGCGTGTGTGTGTGTGTGTGTGTGTGCGTGAGTCCGCATGCGAGAGATAGGGGGAGAGAGAGAGACAAAACGTAACCATAAAGAAATTAACGATGGTTGTAGTTCATTTCATTTCACATTTCACAACATTTCACAAATTCTGCCAGGATATGTAAACTTATGAGCACAACTGTACATATATGCAGTCATACGTACCCTGAGGTGGGTAGTAACTCCGTTACATTTTCTCAAGTAAAATTTTCGATAAACTGTACTTGTCAGAGTACTTTAAATGCACCATACTTTTTACTTTTACTTGAGTGTTTATGTGAAGAAGGATCGATACTTTTACTGCGTTAAAATGATCATCATGCCGTTCGCTACTTTTATTTATCCAATCTTGTATGTGCGTGTCTATTTTTAGATTCCATCTTTGACTTCCGCATAGAGCGCCAATCCAATGTGATCACTAACGTCATTTGACTCCAATTCACCAATCAGACAACACAAGGCAGTCACATGACTGCACACATAGCCTTCGCGAGCCAATCAAAATGACTCATTTTTGGGGAAGAAAAAAAACAAAAAACAGCCATGCGAGTGTGTTTACTTTACAGACTCCAAAAAAAACAACAGCTTTGTCATGGAGCTCTTAAATTGTGACTGCCTAAACTTGGATATTTCAGCGCACTTCTAACTTGAGAAAACACCTTCCAGTAACTTGCAGATGTTTCTATTGTTGTTTTGGCAGTGGATATGGCAACATTAGCCCTATCCTATGGTGTCGCACACGCACATGTACACAATCACTAAGTATATTCAGCAAACAACTTTTTCATGAAATCAAACAATGTTTCTGTAGGGCCCAATGCATGTGTTGTTGGTTTTTGGGCAGTTAAAAATTTAAATGGTGGCAGGTGTGTGTCGACTCCCATATGTTATTTTTTTATTTTATTTTATTTGATGTTCATGCTCTGATTAAAAAAAAATCAGAAGTTATAAGTTACTCTTTTAACTTAGTAACTTTCTTACTCTTACTCAAGTAAATATTTGGATGACTGCTTTTTACTTGAGTCATATTATTCTACAGTAACAGTACTCTTACTTGAGTGCAATTTTTGGGTACTCTACCCACCTCTGTACGTACCCCTAGCATATTGGAATGAAGGTGTAGGCTACACCTTTTTCATAACCTCTAGCTGCCGGTGGTATATTAGAATGAAAGTGTACACCTTTCTCATAAAATGCGATTTTTAAATTTTTATTTTTATTTTATACCAACAGTGGGTACGGAAAGTAGGCTGACCGCCTTGAATTTTTCAATCCTTGTGATATTGCAGCCATTTGCTGAAATCATTTAAGTTAAATTTTTCCTCATTATTGTACACACAACACCCCATATTGACAGAAAAAAACGGAATTGTTGAAATTTTTGCAGATTTATTAAACGCAATGTTAAAACATCCAAATGTGCATGTGAACTGAGCACAGAATGAGCATCCTCCTCTCTGAACCAAGCTTATGCCTAGCCACATACCTAGTCGTGGAAGACTCCAAGGCTTTGCTGTTGTTGAGGAAGACTGGACGAACATATCACTGGGGTTGTCAAGTGGGCTCTTACCTTCATCATCGTTTCACTGATTGGCCCAAGATGTCTCCAGTAGGCTCAGCAGTAGTTTTTGGCTTCGCAGAACCACCCACCTCTGCATCAGTCCAACATATTTGGAAGACCAGCAAGGATTCAAAAAACAAAATGATCAACCAAAACATATAGTTTTGTGTAAAAAAAAGTCCACTAGCGTATATAAACTGTGAAACGCCAAAGATGGGCTAAGAGAAATTAGCTTCAATCAAGTGCTATTTTAACACACGCAGAGTAGCAACACATACAAACAGAGCATACAACAATAGTCACAGGCATTTATTTCTTTGCTCTGTGGGAATAATGAATATTTACATGGCAAAATGTGTTACTGTATTACACTGAATTGTCATCCTCCTCTTCTTGCTTTTAATCACGCTGAATCTTTTGAAGTAGACCTCAGTGCTGCCTAGCATGCTGTGGCAACATGTGGTGCTACACGGAAGCCGCACAATTTGGGGCTTGCCTGGATACTGTAAAAACCCATAAATACCTCCCACTTAAAAATATGCAATACCGTGGGGATGCGAACGCCAGCGATGAACTGCAATATAGCGGGAGAGCACTGTGGTAGCAATAACAGTGATCTTTTTACAACAACATTGCTTGCTTTGGTTTTGGAATGAGAGCCACTTCAGCCCTCAAATCCGAGGTCATGTTGGTGTGAACTTAAATGTGAAGAGAACAGTGAATTGAATGGAACAGAAAAAGAAGGATCTTGTTGTGCATTAATAATCCATGACTGCTACTCTGCTACGCAGTTTGAATGGGGTCACTTGCAGGCGCATAGGAACTACCTCTAAAATTGCATCATTTTGCTCGGTATGCTCATAGGGGATGTAGTGTTTTACAGGTCAGTGCCTCTAATAAGTACCCAACTCTCTGAGAGACACACGCCTGATACCTGTGATCTTAGGCAATTAGACTTGCTATTTCCCTCCATACCTCACCATTGTGACCTCAACTCAACACAACTTCTTACAAAATGATCTACTCTTAAGAGACCTGCTGATTGATTGATAGATGTGATTTCAAACCTGTTGGATTTATCTTACCCAACATTATAAAAAATAGACACAAAAGGAATGAAGACGCTGGTTTCTTTTTCTCATGAGGAGGGCGTATGGGAGATTGTTCAGATCACAGCCTCTCAACACGCTCTAAACAATCCCCCCCCTCGCTCCTGCATTTATTTGAAATAGGAGGGATTTACAAATCATAATGTTCTAAGCAATAAGACACAACACAAAATATTTGATAATAAGAGGGTTTTTCCCAGACATAGTATTCTAAACAATAAGACACGACACATAATATTTGATAATAAGAGGGTTTTTCCCAGACATAGTATTCTAAGCAATAAGACACAACACAAAATATTGGACCAACACTTGTCCCGACCCGACCACATCCGATCACGTCCTTGGTCCAGGCACCCTTCCATCGGATGATGCTGAGTCATCTTTTCGAAGGCGAGACATCTAAAATCGTCCATAATACTAATGCAAGCTAAGCAAATAAATGATAACTTCTAGAATATATTTAACATTTCCCTCCTGTTTATCATGTATTTGCACAAATTCTCATATCATCTTACAGTCACTTCATTTCGATTTTTAATTGTAGAATCATTTTTATGAAACAAATACATTTACACTCAGAGTAAACTTGTCATACATGAATGTTGTAGTTTAAACATCGTAATCACCTGGATCAGGAAACAAATCAGGTAAAACAACATCATCATCATCATCGTCATTATTATCAACCTCCAATAAAGGATAAATCTGCTCCATACGGTTCCATGTGGGTTATGGCTGTGGTGATTAATTTACTGATTAATGCCCGAATGCATGGGATACAACAACATCCACACAATGTCAGAATGGCTGCAAAAACAGCAATTGATATCAATATTGGTGAAATTAGGGTTTTATATTTACCAAAAACGTCCATTCAGCTGTTTCACAAGGAGTGTTGATTGAGGGTCCGTAGACCATCGATGGCTCTGGTCAAGCTGCCATCTGAAGCAGTATTGTTTGTTCTCCAAACATACCGCAAACACCTCCCTCTCTTGCGAGGAGCATGTCGACAGCTATGCGGTCTTTGGAACGTCCTTGAGCTGCTCGTGCACAGCTTCCAACCCACTCTGAGTCCAATTTCCTAATCTCTGTACATTGAAGTGGATATAGTTTATCCCATCAACATTTTTATTAATCGTACACCAACAGCATATGAAGTATTCAAATCCTCCTGCAACTTGGTCAGCTAATTTGTATTGATTAGGAACCCCACAAGGAACACCATGTATGTTTTATGTTGGATAATTTTGCCTCTGCCAGGATAAATCTCTTTTTTGTCAAGTATGTCCAAAACACACAAGGAATTTGTCTCCGGTAGTTGGAGCCGCTCTAGTACAACAGACAGTCAATTTACAGAACACTTTGGAGACATAAAGACATTGACAAAAAATAATTGTGCAAAAAGATGCAGTCCTCTAGCAGCAGTTTGAATGACTAATATCGCAATAGTCCGGTGCAAAGATCATTGTGCAAAGGGCGCTGAGACTTCAAGGAGTGTATGCGGTTTAAAGTGACGAGTAGTGCGATAATCTGGGACAATGGTTGTGCAAATGTTGCAGATGCTCCTCAATCAGTGTGCAAATGGAATAATACAATCTTGTGATAATTATGCCGGAACTATGCGCAACAAAGGCCTGGGACCCATGCAAACAACACAATCTTTTCTCGCTACATTTGCTGCTTGTTCCATCAATAGTAACCAATTGTTATTTTGTCCTGAAACTCCTGTGACAACTAGGAACCAATCATCAGTAGTTATGTTGTTAACCATTAAAATTTGTCTACCTTTCTTTGAAGTTTTCAATGGCATTTTTGGTTTAACACGGTTCCTATAACACAATACTACTTGGAAGTGGGGATCTTTTCCACCAGAATAGGCCCACAAGCTCACTATCAAACACATTGGGTGACTTGTATTTCAATATTAAACTATGGGCCGTTTTGCTTATGTTAAACTTCTTTCTTTGTTCTTTTGCTGTTCTTTTTGACCAACTGGACCAATCATAACCTGTTTCACCAATAAGGTGTTTCCATTCAAAACCTATAGTTGCATACCAGTCATATCTAAATCCCCAATTCTGCCCATTCTCTTGAGCATCATTGGTGGGAGCCGCATATGGAATTATGATTAAAGCAGCTTGATTTTGGGGGCACAAAATATTAAACCGTTTTGCCGCATTTGGAGGCCATGCCCACAATTTTGATCATCAGCTGTACTCCTTTTGATACGAGTTAATGATTCAAAAAAAATTTTTTATTATTATTATTGGGTTTGTCATATTGGTCCAGTTGGTAGGTGATTTTCTATCTAAAAAATGGGTTTTATCATTGAGGGTGGGACGTCCCATGTACCACAAAAACAAAACCAACATCATAGTAGCCAAAGTTGCTACGTAACAACTTATCGAATCTCATAACCAACGTGGGTGTGCCTTTCTGCTGAGTTCTCACTAAAAGGGTTGGTGTCTTTTTTCTTCACTGACCAGCAAGCGTTTTCAGAATCTACACATCTGCTCCCGCTTCGTTATCAGACTTTTGCTCACCTTCCCTGTTTGAGTACTCAGCTGAAATGACTCTTACAGTGTGTTAAATGAACCCACGTGTTTCTTTCTGCTATTTTTTAGGGCTGTAAAGTGTCAATCTATCTGTGCCACCATCCCTCCGGTTGAGACGTGACACAGCATGTCTCAATATAGCAGCCCATTTGAATAGTTTTTTTTTTTTTTTTTTTTTTTTTCCTGTGCTAATGTAAATTTCATTTTGTAGTTTTGCACTTTGTTTTTCCCAATAATTGCGTTCTTGTTGTGGAATACTCATATTGGCTATCAGTATAGATTGTACCATCTTTATTTATCATTAGTTTGCATGCCTCGATTAATGCTACTAATTCAGCAGCTTGTTCAGCCAATTCCTGTCAATCATGCTGCGTGCCTTCATCATTAAGGGTGTTAGTGTGGCTGGATTTAAGGTTGTGCATCGCTCAACAGTCAAATGTGGTTCTGATAGCAAGATGGCAATGCAAGATAAATGTCTTGCAGGTGATTTGCAATAGGAGAGCAGACACTGTATGTGGGACCTTTAGGGTGAACTGCTCTCTAGTTGAAAAATAAGCTATTGGTCTTAGCTTATCACCGTATTGTTGTGTAAGTACGGAGGTCATGCAATAGCTTTTACAATCTACCATTTGAATGAATGTTTTATCATTAAATTTGGAAGGCCTAGCGCAGCACTGGAGACCAAATGTTGTTTAATGTCACAGAAGGCCTTTTCTGCCTCTGTACTCCATTAAACAGGTGATGTCATTTTAAGGTTGTTTTCATATATTAATTTTGACAATGGTGCAACAATTTCTGCATAGTTTGGAATCCATGCTGTACAATAATTTGTCAGACCTAAAAATGATTTATGTTTCTTCGTCTGTGGTTTAGGATTTTTTAAGACTATAGCTCTCCTGTCTTCTAATATAGTCTTTCCTCCTATACTTAAATTATGGCCTAGATATTTAACTTGTCTTTTACATCATTGCAATTTATTTTTGTTAACTTTATGTCCCTCTTCTGTTAGATGATGCAGTAAGGTCAATGAATCTTTGCATGTGTCTTCATCTGTAGATGCCAGAAGACATGCGTGTTGTCATAACTTGTGAATAATTAGTTAGACTTTCACAGTAACCTTGCGGTAATCTAGTAAATGTATATATATTTTTTTTTTTTTCTCAAATGTGAATGCAAACCAAAATTGACTGTTATTTTCTATTGGTACTGAAAAGAATGCATTAATGCATTAATGCATTAATGTCCACTACTGTAAACACAGTAGCGTCTGGTCTTAATGAATTTAACAATGTGCGTGGGTTTGGTACGCATGCTCTGTATTACTGCAGCTCATCACATTCTTTTTTATCTTCTATTTTTGTGATAAGCTCCAAGGCTGCAGACAACAGCCTTTCCCACGTTTAACGGTGGCTTGTCTTTTATTTTTTATCTAATTTGATTCCTGCAACGCGGCTATTTTTTGTGTATTTAACCAACCATTAAAGCCGTGTTCGGTTATCCCTGTCTCTAAATATAAAATTTTATCAGGATCCTGTTTCTTTTTTTTTTTTTTTGAAATTTTACTTAATGAACTTCCAACCTTTACACTGCAGTGTATTCCTGTTTTTTATTTTACTACTTCCTTTCCCCATTTGAAAGAATTTGGTTCAGTGTAATACTACCTAGGGTAGTCTAGAACACTGTTTCTTTTCAGTAGGACGGTGATTCAAATTTACTTTCTGTGGTAATTCTCACTTCAACTCTTTCGAGTGGAGAATTCTTGCCTTTGCATCCACAAAAGTCCACCGTTTACTTTCCCACTGTTTTGGTATGGAATGAAAAACCTAGTGGTTTCCCATTTCCCATTTACACTCTCATTCAAACAGTTTTCATTCACACTGGCTCGTCAGAGGACTCCGCCGTCCCATACGGAATTTAACTACGTCTGTCAACAGCTCATTAGAGGACTCCGCCATCCTATACGGAATTTAACTACGACGCCACGAAACTTTCCTAGTTTCTTTATTCTACCCGCCATTGACTAGTATCCACAGGGTTTATTAAACACGGAATTTAAGTACGTACAGGACTCCGCCGTCCTCGCGGAATTTCTGGACTCCGGCGTCCTTTTTCCTAAAAAAAATTTAAATTTAACTCACCAGTCGTCTTCAATCCTGTGGATTGTCGTCAACCTTCAGATCCCAGTTGAGGAGAACGAAGACCAGTCCCGTAAAGGGTCTTACTTGCCGTGGCCACGGTCTCTTAACTGGAAGTCGGCTTCCACAACTGGAATCCTCGGGTGTGTTGACATCCGGCTCGAAGGACCAATTTAATGTTGGATTTATCTTACCCAACATTATAAAAAATAGACACAAAAGGAATGAAGACGCTGGTTTCTTTTTCTCATGAGGAGGGCGTATGGGAGATTGTTCAGATCACAGCCTCTCAACACGCTCTAAACAATCCCCCCCCTCGCTCCTGCATTTATTTGAAATAGGAGGGATTTACAAATCATAATGTTCTAAGCAATAAGACACAACACAAAATATTTGATAATAAGAGGGTTTTTCCCAGACATAGTATTCTAAACAATAAGACACGACACATAATATTTGATAATAAGAGGGTTTTTCCCAGACATAGTATTCTAAGCAATAAGACACAACACAAAATATTGGACCAACACTTGTCCCGACCCGACCACATCCGATCACGTCCTTGGTCCAGGCACCCTTCCATCGGATGATGCTGAGTCATCTTTTCGAAGGCGAGACATCTAAAATCGTCCATAATACTAATGCAAGCTAAGCAAATAAATGATAACTTCTAGAATATATTTAACAAAACCCTTAAAATGATTTTCAAGGAAGCTCTTCCCTGTGACCTGACAAAATTAATATTTAAATTAGAAACCTTTACCAACCTTTCTAGCCACTATTATTCCAAATGGTGACTAGCAACAAATCTGAAAGTCAGAAGCATAACTTGCTTCTTGTATCTCTGATGGAAGAAGCCAAAAAAGAAGACTCTTGGGTATCTAAGCAAGACCTAGCAGTTGCCACGGCACCAACAAGCTGTACCAAGCTGTACCAAGCTGTACCAATACAGTATATACAGTGTATATACAACCCAATTCCAATGAAGTTGGAACGTTGTGTTAAACATAAATAAAAACAGGATACAAGGATTTGCAAATCCTGTTCAACCTATATTTAATTGAATAGACTACAAAGACAAGATATTTAATGTTCAAACTGATAAACTTTATTGTTTTTAGCAAATGATCATTAACTTAGAATTTTATGGCTGCAACACATTCCAAAAAAAGCTGGGACAGGGTCATGTTTACCACTGTGATCACCTTTTCTTTTAACAACATTCAATAAACGTTTGGGAACTGAGGACACTAATTGTTGAAGCTTTGTAGGTGGCATTCTTTCCCATTCTTGCTTGATGTACTGCTTCAGCTGTTCAACAGGCAGGGGTCTCCGTTGTCGTATTTTACGCTTCATAATGCACCACACATTTTCAATGGGAGACAGGTCTGGACTGCAGGCAGGCCAGTCTAGTACCCCCACTCTTTTACTACGAAGCCATGCTGTTGTAACATGTGCAGAATGTGGTTTGGCATTGTCTTCTGCGGCTTCTGAGAAAGCACGGCCTGCCACAGGAGCTGCTGAGGCAGTTCTACATAGCGGTCATCGAATCAGTCCTGTGTTCTTCCATCACAGTCTGGTTTGGTGCTGCTACAAAAAAGGACAAACTCCGACTGCAACGGACAATCAAAACTGCTGAAAGGATTGTCGGTACCCCGCTAGCGAGCCTTGAGGACTTGCAAGCTGCCAGAACTAAGACAAGAGCGTGCAAAATCCTCTCGGACCCTCCACATCCCGGTCACCGGCTCTTTCAGCTCCTTCCCTCAGGTAGGCGCTCCCGATCAATGCAAACTAGAACTAGCAGACATTCCAACAGCTTCTTCCCTCTTGCAATCAACTTTTTAAACACCTAACCTACAATTCCATTACAACATGCTGGCAATTTTTTTACTTGAGTTCGTTGTCACATTTCTGTGGGGCCAATTATATATTACCCATGCACACACTGTAGTAGTTTCGCCAAGCTGCACTATTTGCATATCTGTTGTTGACCAATACTGGCCACTCATGCCAGAATAGCATCTGCGCCATTTGCACACTGATTGAGGAATATCTGCAACATTTGCACAATCAACATTGTCCCAGATTATCGCACTACTTGTCACTTTAAACTGCATAGACTCCTTGAAGTCTCGGCACCCTTTGCACAATGGTTATTGCACCGGACTATTGCAATATTAGTCATTCGAACTGCTCTAAGTGCTCGAGGACTCTGCATCTTTTTGCACAATTGTCAAAAAAAAAAAAAAAAAAAATGGCATTACCAGACAACTAGCAACCCTTTATTGCTCAGTGACTGTTTTGTTTTTTTGTCAATGTCTTTATGTCTCAAAAGTGTTCTCTGTCAATTGACTGTCTGTTGTCGTACTAGAGCGACTCCAACTACCGGAGACAAATTCCTTGTGTGTTTTTTTAATATACTTGGCAAATAAAGATGATTCTGATTGCTGAAATAAGCATTGGCATCCATGAAAAAGACATTGCTTGGATGGCAGCATATGTTTCTCCTAAACATATATGCACCTTTCAGCATTAATGGGGCCTTCACAGATGTGCAAGTTACCCATGCCATTGGCACTAACACAGCCCCCATACCATCACAGATGCTGGCTTTTGAACTTTTGCGTCCATAACAGTCCGGTTTCTTTTTCTCTGGCCCAGAGGACACAACGTCCACAATTTTCCAAAACTATTTGAAATGTTGACTCGTCGGACCACAGAACACTTTTCCACTTTGCATCAGTCCATCTTAGATGAGCTCTGGACCAGAGTAGCCGGCGCCGTTTCTGGGTGTTGTGGATAAATGGCTTTTGCTTTGCATAGTCGAGTTTCAAGTTGCACTTATGGATGTAGCGCCGCACTGTTGCAGCCATAAAATTCTAAGTTAATGAAGATTTGTTTGAAGATTAAATATCTTGTCTTTGTAGTGTATTCAATTACATATAGGTTGAACATGATTTGCAAATCATTGTATTCTCTTTTTATTTATGTTTAGCACAACGTCCCAACTTCACTGGAATTGGGGTTGTATATTGTGTTCTACAACAACACATGAATACATTTCTAATTTCATTTGTGCCTTTGGATATGAAGCAAAGCGTGAAGAGACATTGTCGGCAAAGTGCAGTCAGTGAATGGGTTGATTGATCATTGCCAACAACATCTCAAAATGTCCAAACTTTCTCGCTTGTTCTCAATTGTTTATTCTCTTTATAGCAATCCACTCATTCCTTGACAATCACACCCTGTTTTTGTCTTTAGAAAAGTAATACAGTACAGTATAGGCCTACTGTATTACTGAGGGATGGTGTGGTCGCGTCATTTGCGAGAGACGTGGCTTTACTTTTAGTGGTATACATGCAGTCACAGTACTGCACGGTAAACCAGATTTGTGTGCACAGTACATTCATTGAACTTGCTACATGGATGTTACCATGAAAGCACAAATTTTAGCCATACAGTTACAGAACCTGAATCAAGCCTTCTGCCCTAAGCAGCAGTTTGTCTCTGTGTGTGCAGTGTGCATGTAAATGACAGAGCCACGCCACTTTTAGGATAATAGGCAGAAATAAATCATGTCTTGAGCAACAGTTCTCTTTGGGTGCAGGGGAATGCTAATTGGCAGTTCGTTCATTGAACCTGGCATGACTCACTCCCCTGCCCTGACAGACTCCCCTTTATGTCTGTAGCCTACATTTGCAAATGACACAACTCTAGTCTCCTCTCCTCTCATTACATTATGTGTAGTCTGTGAAAATAATGGTGACATGGGGTTTTCATGGGGCTTGACTCAACATCAGAATCAGAATCAGAATCATCTTTATTTGCCAAGTATGTCCAAAAAACACACGAGGATTTTGTCTCCGGTAATTGGAGCCACTCTAGTACGACAACAGACAGTCAATTGACAGAGAACACTTTTGAGACATAAAGACCTTGACAAAAAGTCACTGAGCGATAAAGGGTTGCTACTTATCTGGTAATGCCAGTACTTTTTTTTTTTTACAATTATGCAAAAAGATGCAGAGTCCTCTAGCACTTAGAGCAGTTTGAATGAGTAATATTGCAACAGTCCGGTGCAATGACCATTGTGCAAAGGGTGCCGAGACTTCAAGCGAGTAGTGCGATAATCTGGGACAATGTTGATTGTGCAAATGTTGCAGATACTCCTCAGTCAGTGTGAGAGAAACAGATCCCAATGAAAGCATATTGCTGCAAGAAGGAAATGGTTAGAATCCGAGAGTCCCTAAGTGATTCATTCACTAAGAATAAATCAAGAGTCACATTCCACACACTAGTTGTGTAGTTTCCCAGCACTTAATACTGTGTACAGCAGGGATAAAGAGCCACTGAATTTGACCCAAGTTGTGAGTCATTGCGGAGAATACCAGTGACATGCCTTTCAATGCAGAAGCAGGATATGGTAAGCTCTGCTATTTCTGCGATTGAGGTCGCTGAGGTAGTAAAAAAGCTCCTCGGTTGCAGGAGTCAAACCAAAGATTCAGGAGTGGCAGTGTGGTTTGTCCTGGTTGTGAAACAGACTAGCTCTACACCCACAGCAGAGTCCTGGAGGGTGCATGGGAGTTCGCCCAACTGATCTACATGTGCTATGTGGACTTGGAGAAGGTGTTCAACCCTGTTCCATTTTTAAGGGGGGTGCTCAGGGAGTAAGGCATCCTATATCACCTCATCCAGGTTCTTCTGTACCCTTACAACATGTGTCAGTGTTTGGTCCCCATTGCCGGCAGTAAATCAGATTTGTTTCTTGTGAGTGTTGGACTCTGCCAAGGCCGCCCTTGGTCACTGATTATGTTCATTATCTTCATAGCCAGTATTTGTATGCACAGCCGAGGCAATGAGTGGGTCTAGTTTTGTGACCTCAGCATTGCCTGTTCGCATTTTGCAGATGATGTGGTTCTGTTAGCATCAAGCAGGAGCAGTTCACAGCAAGTGGTAAGTGGTTGGGATGAGAATTAGCAACTCCAAATCTGAGGCCATGATCCTCTGATGGAAAAGGGTGGCGTAGCCTCTCTAGCACTGGGATGATCCTGCCCCAAGTCAAGAATTTCAAGTATCTTGGTGTCTTGTTCACGAGTGAGTATTAGAACAGAGCTGTAGCTCAACAGGCAGAATGGTGCAGCAGCTACAGTGACGTGGACACTGCATCGTTGTGTGATGTGGTGTAGGAGGAGCTGAACTGGAAAGGCGAAGCTTTTAATTTATTGTACGATCAAATATCCACCCACAACTATGGCCACCAGCTGTGTGTCGCATCCCTTCTGAGGTGTTCCGGCAATGGCCCACCAGCATGAGGCCCTAGATAACAACCCAGGACACGCTGGAGAGACAATGTCTGCCAGCTGGCCAGCTCTTTAACGTGAACCCAATAAGCAGTCTTGCCTCAGCTCTGAAAATTTTGTTTATCTAAACTGAAACAAGCATGTCCATGCAGGACAAAATTTTGGCTACGTGGTGGCCGAGATGTGGTTGGTTTAATGGGTGCTGTGTAAAATGCCAGTTCAACATTCCTCTCAGAGGATCCAGGGTTAGAGCTGTTCAGACAGATAGAAAGTGTTGCCAACACGAGTGTATGAGAAAAAAGTTAGAGTTAAGCTCTGAGAAAACTTCCACTATTCATTTACGCCTTCTTTACTCTCTCTCCTCGGTGAAACTTTATTTTCACGTCTGAGTTTTAAGTTACACATCACTAGCTCTGGAGCTGCTTATCATAAAGAAGAAAGGTAGCAGATAAAGGTACTGCGGAGTCGCCTAGAATGGCGCCCACTCACCACAACTTTTTTCCTCTTGAAAAAGTGACAAGTAAGTGAGTGTATTTACCCCTGTGCTGCTGCAAATGAATGCACACTGTTAAATGAGCGTGCAATCAAATGAAAGTGTTCAGAGCGTGCACAGACTTCTTACATTTCTTGTGTGGCTTTGTCAAGTCAAGAGCCAGTGTACTGCAAAATATTTGTGACTTATATATCCCCAGAAAGCAACTACTGCGGTGACAGGAAAAGGAAAGAATTATTTGAATATTGACTTCATACACAATGCACCGTGTGCATAATATGAAGGAACTGTGGCAAACATGAATAAAAAGTGAGATTCAAAATACTCCATTAAGATGCGGTTCGGCAAAAAGCTGGGAGGGTTCAGAGAAATTCTTGTTGTCAAGAATGCACATAATGTTATGAATGCAAAAAATTAATGTTCATTTTTTTTCTCCCTATTTACAGTTATAGCAGTCCATCAGCTTTTGGGTATAAAGGCTACTCACAGACTGTATATCATCTGAGTGAGTAGGCTATTTGTCAAAAAGGTACGCACTATTTTATAAATCTGTACACTAAAACTTTATTTTCTACAAAGAAAACACATTGGACCTGTTTTACTTACGTTTGCACGTCCAAAAACGGGTGCAACTGCAAACTTAATTGCGCACACAAAAAGATGTTGACGCTCATCTACCTTCCTCTGCTAAACATGAAAAATGGCCATGCAGTTCATTTCACGCATTCTTGAAGGAATACAGTATATGCAAAAAGATCGATTTAGCCCAACGCGATGGGATTTGAGATCAATTGCAATGGCTGATTTTGCATCTTTCAATACCGCATCTGAAAGGCAGGTGCAAAAAATGCAGCACCACAGAGGCACGGGCAAAATGAGAATTTTTGAAATGACAACATTTTGTCATTTCTTTTCTAAAATACCTAAGGGCTGACTTTGAGCCAGTCTCAAGAAGAAGTCTTGTATATCATCTATGACAAAACTCCTTTCACCTCTGCATTTTGTTGTGTCTGGGTAATTTAAATTGGTAATTGCTATTGGTGATGGCTTCTCCCATGGTAGTACTGTTCTAAATCTTAAACGCAATGTTACACAGGATGGGTTGATGCATCCAATTCCCACGCACTCAGGGCATGTCAAAATATACAAAACATGCCTTTTATACAATTGTTGGCTTGCCCAAAATTGTCAGAGAGATTGATTTATTTTTTGTTACTCAGTAATGTGTTTGTTTGCCTCTTCCACTAACACTTCAAATTCCATCATCATCATCATTCAAATGTGAAGACCATCGCAAGGTAACAAATTACAACCAATCAAATTGCACATAAGGTTTCACTTAAGGTAAAAATACATTTCCGGGTTTTAAGCAAGTGAGACAGAACGGCTGCTGCACCGCCCCAAAGCCTTATAAATACCGGACATAAAGTATTGTGTTTTATAACACGACTTAAACACTATTTATAAGTCCTAATGTGCCCGTGGATGAAAAAGCAAAGTTTGTGGCTAAAATGCACGCACGCGGTACGTACCGAGCTGGGTACGTTCTGAGCTGGGTACGTTCAAATGAATGGGAGAGAGTGAGCCTCTTTTAAAATATCTACACACTTTTATTTTTGCCCACGTCCACTCTCTTTAGCAACCAGCTTCTTCCTTCAGTATGAATCTAGCTTTTTATGCGATTAAGTCCAATATACAGTATATATAGCATTAAATGCCTATACAGTCTTGCTGTTCAGGGCGTCCATATATCCAATCGCTCAGTGTGCAGGAGTGAGTTGGCAACTCTCATTTTTATGCGATGGTCCTGTCCATCGGGTTCGACCGCATTGCGCAGTGTGTGGCACGCCTAAAAAATTGCAATCCTTGTAATCGCATGCGCGACACTCCCACCAACAGTAGACCAAATCTGTTAGAGTGAACATGCAATTTAACACACGCTATTTGGTATCTTAGTGAAGCAAGCGCTTTATGAGAAACTATGAAGGATTTCTGAAAGCTGGGATTGTTTTCTTTTAGATTAGTAAAGGATTTTTTATGCATTATTTTCCTTTAGATTTGTTAAGGATTCTTTAATATACACATTCCAAATTCAATAAGCAGTGGTTCCAACTATTTATTCGCTCTCAGAACAATACAAACATGATCCTGATGGGATTCAAAATAGAAGCAAATTTTAGTCTTGCCGAGTATGTATTATAATACTTTATTCCTTATACCTCTAGTGACTTAAAGGGTCCCTAGAGGTATAAAATAGTGGTATGAAAGACTAGAGGTATGAAATAATTGTGTCACGATTTCAAAGCACTGACTTCGATACTATACCTGCAAAAAGTACCTCGATACCAGTACTGAAACGATACCACAGCAAAAGATCTAAAACATCAGAAAAAGCAGTGGAATTAAAAACTGACAAAACAACTATAAATATTTTTGTATTTATTTTTATTTATTCAAAATATCCATCCATCTAGTTTCCAAACTGCTTTTCCTCACTAGGGTCACGGGCGTGCTGGAGCCTGTCTTGGGGTGAGAGGCCTGAACTGGTCGCCAGCCAATCGCAGGGTACATATAAACAAACAACCATTCACACACAAATTAACACCTACGGACAATTTAGAGTCTTCATTGAACCTACAATGCATGTTTTTGGGATGTGGGAGGAAACTGGAGTACCCAGAGAAAACCCACGCAGGCACGGGGAGAGCATGCAAACTCCACACAGGTGAGGCCGGATTTGAACATGGGTCCTCAGAACTGTGATGCAGATGTGCTAACCAGTCAGACATTCATTCAAAACATTAGAATAAAATTTAAACTATGCAATAATGGAATTAGCCTGTTCTTAACATAAGTCATTTTTTAAATAATTCAGTGGCTGCATTATCATATATATTGTATGACAATTCGATGATCGACTTTGTGGTCGTGTCATCGGACTTGCGGCGACATGTCTTGGACACTCGGGTGAAGAGAGGGGCGTAGCTGTCAACTGACCACCACCGACGTGGCGGGCCCAAACAAATTGTGAGGGTCTGCGAGGAACGTCTGGCAGAATCCCCTGTCAGGAGGAGTTTCAACTCCCACCTCTGACAGAACTTTGCTCATGTTTCGGGGGAGGCGGGGGACATTGAGTCCGAGTGGACTATGTTCCGCGCCTCCATTGCTGAGGCGGCCGACCGGAGCTGTGGCCATAAGGTGGTGGGTGCCTGTTGTGGCGGCAATTCCTGCACTCATTGGTGGACACCAACGGTGAGGGATGCCGTCAAGCTGAAGAAGGAGCCCTATCGGGCCTTTTTGGCTTGTGGGATTCCTGAGACAGCTGATGGGTACCGGCTGGCCAAGCGGAATGCAGCTTTGGTGGTCGCTGAAGCAAAAACCCGGGCATGGGAGGAGTTCGGTGAGGCCATGGAGAAAGACTTCCGGACGGCTTCGAGGAAATTCTGGTCCACCATCCGGTGTCTCGGGAGGGCGAAGCAGTGCACCATCAACACTGTGTATAGTGGGGATGGGGCGCTGCTGACCTCGACTCGGGACGTTGTGAGCCGGTGGGGAGAATACTTCGAAGACCTCTTCAATTTCACCGATACGAAGCAGAATCTGGGTTCTCGGAGGTGGGCTCTCTTATCTCTGGGGTTGAGGTCACCGAGGTGGTTAAAAAGCTCCTCGGTGGCAAGGCCCCGTGGGTGGATGAGATTTGCCCAGAGTTCGTAAAGGCTCTGAATGTTGTGGGGCTGTCCTGGTTGACATGCCTTTAGGGGTGCTGGAGAGGAGGGTTCATCGGGAAGTAAAATCTCAGATTCAGGAGGAGCAGTGTGGTTTTCATCCTGGCCGTGGAACAGTGGACCAGCTCTCGGCAGGGTCCTTGAGGGTGCATGGGAGTTCCCCCAACCAGTCTACATGTGTTTTGTGGACTTGGAGAAGGCGTTCGACCGTGTCCCTAGTGGGGTCCCGTGGGGGATGCTTCGGGAGTACGGGCTCCCGAACCCCCTGATAAGGGCTTTTGGTCCCAGTATGACCGGAGTCAGAGTTTTGTCCGCATATCTGGCAGTAAGTCGGACTCTTTTCCGGTGAGGGCTGGACTCCGCCAAGGTTGCCCTTTGTCACCATTTCTGTTCATAACTTTTATGGACAGAATTTCAAGGCGCAGAGGGGGTCCTGTTTGGTGACCTCAGTATTGCATCTCTGTTTTTGCTGATGATGTGGTTCTGTTGGCTTCATCAAGCCGTGATCTCCAACTCTCACTGGAGCAGTTCACAGCCGAGTGTGAAGTGGCTGGGATGAGAATCAGCACCTACAAATCTGAGACCATGGTCCTCAGTCAGAAAAAGGTGGCGTGCCCTCTCCGGGTCGGGGATGAGATCCTGACCCAAGTGGAGGAGTTCAAGTATCTTGTTCACGAGTGAGGGAAGAATGGAACTGGAGATTGACAGGTGGATCGGTGCAGCGTCTGCAGTGATGCAGACTTTGTATCGGTCTGTTGTGGTCAAGAAGGAGCTAAGCCAAAAGGCGACGCTCTCAATTTAACAGACAATCTATGTTCCTACCCTCACCTATGGTCACGTGCTGTTGGTCGTGACCGAAAGAACAAGATCCCGGATACAAACGGCTGAAATGAGTTTCCTCTGCAGGGTGTCCGGGCTCTCCCTTAGAGATAGGGTGAGAAGCTCGGTCATCCGAGAGGATCTCAGAGTAGAGCCGCTGCTCCTCCACATCGAGAGGAGCCAGATGAGGTGGCTGGGGCATCTGATTCGGGGCACGTCCCACCGTGAGGAGACCCTGGGGACCACCCAGGACACGCTGGAGAGACTACGTCTTTCGGCTGGCCTGGGAATGCCTCGGGATCCCCCTGGAAGAGCTGGATGAACTGACTGGGGAGAGGGAAGTCTGGGCGTCCCTGCTATACCTACTGCCCCTGTGACCCGACCTCGGATGAGTGGTAGAAAATGGATGGATGGATGGAAGGATGGATTGTATGACAAATATGTGTATATTTTTATGTATATAAAATTGTACATCTATATACAGTATATGAATTATATATCCAGTCATGATAAAAGTATAAGACCACTGTTGTTTTTCAATTTCTTGTACATTATAATACCTGGCACCACTGAGTGAGGCTTGACTCAGTCGTGGTGGCAGTGTGGAGAGACCAGACCACTACACCATCAGTGACTGCACCTAATAATAAAAATGATAATACTCACTGATTGCTTTTTATTTGCATCTTTCTCAAATGTTTCCCATCATCAAACAAATTTAAATATTAGTCAAAGAAATCCATCCATCCATTCTAAATACTGCTTTGGACATTCCACCGCCCTGTGCTTGACGGAGACATGGCTATGTGAACGCATCCCGATGGTGCTGTAATGCTTACCGGCTTCCAACTACACTGAGGCTACCATCATGAGGCTATCGGAGAAAACAAAAGGTGATGAAATATGCTACTATATGAATGAAAAAAGGTGTACCGATTTCAAGGAGCTCAACACACACTGCAGCCCGAACTTGGAGTCGCTGTTTTTTAAGTGCAAGTCATTCTACTCGCCGCGGAACTTTCCATCATTCACCCTTGTCGGTGGTTACATCACCATCACCAGGCTAACACTGGCGCAGCACTGCTAACGCTCGCTGACCAAGTAAACAAACTTGAAAAACAGCACCCAGATTCACCCCTCATTATTCTTGGGGACTTTAACAAACCAAAACTCAACCACAAACTCCCTGAATACAAGAAGCACATTGACTCTCCCACCAGGGAAAAAAACATTCTAGACAACTGCTACACGCTAAATGACGCATACCGTGCTGTCCCCCGTTTACTGCAAGTCTGGCGTGGATTACAATCGCGAACCAACTAAAAGCGACCATCCCCCCAAGCGGAGAACAATAAAGTACTGGCTGATGACTTGAACACCTTCTACTGCAGATTTGAAAAGGAAACTTTCACACCCCACACCCACCCAGCCGGACCATCAACCACCATCACACCACTGACTCCCCCTTCTGTGTTGACCATCCATGAACAAGATGTGAGACGTATCTTCAAACAACAAAATATCAACAAAGCGGCAGGCCCAGACCTTGTGTCCTCATCCTGCCTCAAAGTCTGCGCAGACCAGCTCGCTCCAGTCTTCACAATAGTTCTCTGGAACTGTGTGAAGTACCATCCTGTTTCAAATGCTCCACCATCATCCCAGTCCAACTGCAATCTTGGGTCTGAATGACTACAATCCTGTAATCCTGATATATGTGGTCATCAAGTCCTTTGAACGCCTTGTGCGAGACCACCTCTAGAGCATCATAGGACCCCTGCTGGACCCCCTGCAGTTTGCCCACCGAGAAAACAGGTCCGTGGATGACGCAGTCAACATGGGACTGTACTTTATTCTAGAACTACCCGACGGTGCAGGGACCTACCCGAGGACTTCAGCTATGCGTTCAACACCTAAATCCCAAACTCCTCTCCTCCAAGAATCTCCAGCTCAACGTCTCGCCTGCCATCTACCAGTAGATTTATAGCTTCCTGACGGGTAGGACACTGCAGGTAAAGCTGGGGGGACAGCACCTCATCCACACGCACCATCAGCACCAGGGCACCCCAAGGATGTGTCCTCTCTCCACTGCTCTTCTCTCGCTACATGAACGAATGCACCTCAACGCGCTGTCAAACGCCTGAAGTTTGCAGACGACACCACAGTCATCTGCCTCATTCAAAGACGGTGATAAATCTGCATATCGACAGGAAGTGGAGCAGCTGGAGCTTTGGTGCGGCCAACACAACCTGGAAATGAACACGCTCAAGACTGTAGAGATGATCGTGGACTTCAGGAAGCATGTTTTTTTAATTATTTTTTTTTTTTACTTTTTAATCTACTGGTACTAAAATAAAAATAAAAAACTGGTACTGTGTGATTTTTTTACGTCAAAATACTGTACCTCGATAGTTTTTGTAACACTACCCTGAAACATGTAGCTCGCATTTTCTTTGGCTAATCAGTTTGCTTGTGAACAATGGCTGTGTCCCCTCCTGGTTCAGTTTGTGTTCACACAGTAAAAATTGTTGCATTCCATTCAGTGGGAATACAGTGGAACCTCGATTTAGCAGACAAATAGGGGTGGGGGGTGGTTGATGGATTCGTCCGTTCCAAGTGATTGTTCGTGATATTGAAACACTTTTGTTCTTTTTGGCCATATGCACCCATGTTACTGTACACTGTATACTGTACGAACGGCTTGACCAAAAACTGTTACCGTACCAAAAATAGCATGTTCCAGACTTCAGAGACTCGTGTGTTGTATTCCTCTTAAACACCATCGCCATGTGTGCACTCTCTGCACAGAGCTCTATAAAAGAGAACAATAGACAATAGATAGAACTGCCATCACCGCCATGTCAGTACCATGCTTGGAAATGTTGCCACATTCAACATGGCCCCTATAAGTCAATGTATTGTCTTTGATGGAATGTTGCCACTTTCAACATGCCCACCACATAGGAACGAGCACATCTGTTGGTTGTCTCTAGTCGAATTGTATATCTGTGTACCAGAAACACGTGTGTCCCAGCGGCCAATTCTGGAACTAATAGACTTTGTCAAAGTCAGTTTAGTTACAACTGGAAACTATTTTTGGACATAGGAACGGTTCAGAAACTCGTTTACTTCCGATATCGTTTAATTGTGGTCCATTAAATCAAGGTTCCACTTTCCATCCATCCATCCATTTTCTATACCGATTGTCCTCTGTGGGGCCGCGAGTGAGCTGCAGCGTGTTCCAACTGACAGGGTATAAGGTATGGTACACCCTGGAAAAACAGTGTACATTGTTAAAAACAGCAAAGCATAAGATGAACTTGGAAATAATCTTTACTACCAATTAAGGTCATGCACTGTTTTTTTTTTTTTTTTTTTGTGCATATACTGATAAAAACGTTCCAAATAATTATCCGGTAATTTCTAGTACGAATATTAAACATTTCATTGGGGATAGAAAGAAGGTGAAGGCTTTGGCCATGCCCAGACACAGCGAAGAAAACAATAACACAAGTAGGAAGGGGAAAGTCAGGGACGATAAGTGTAAATGACAAGTCTGAACATTTTTAATGTATCAATGTAGCTTTATCTGAGAGGGCAATTCACACCTTAAATCAATGACACACAAAAAAGTATTCCACTCAAGCAAGTGCAGGCACCTCAAGACTCAAACCACAATTTTCAGAATGCAGCATGTCAACCATATCCTGGGACTTCACCTTCCTGTTCAGCAATCCAAATTGTCTCACCTCACCTTTTGCATAGCCATGTCTCACTCAAATGTGTTTTTAGAATGTTCTTGAGTCTTCATAAGAAAACATATTGATTTATTGTTATGTTTGCTTGGTATTGCATACGTACTACTCTATGTTCATAAGAAGGTAAACAGTGTCAAGTTGTAGGTCACTGGTGGAGGTTCATAGTGAAAAGAAGATGAATGTCAAAGAAGATTTTAAACATAAAGAGTCCTTTCGGACTTCATGAAAAAGTTATTATGTCTGGGAGCAAAATTTAAAGTTTTATACTTTATTTTAAAAATTCATTCATGAAAAAGCATCTTGGTACCTGGCAAGCAGTTGAAGCGAGATACTTTCCCACTCACTGTCAAGGTTGACTGGCGAACAGGAGGAGTGAGTGGATACATGACAAATGTTGACACTGAGAAAAAGCCTTGAATGTCAACCCTTGTTTGCCTTTAGGGTATTTCCTTGCAATAAATTTGTGTAGCACCACATTGTTATGGTGTTCGGGCAAAATTCCAGAAGTCCTGGTGGAACTGAGGGTTATGAAGATAATTTTTTTTTTTACATCCCACCTGCTGTCCTCTTTCAGTTTACCTGTGGTCCACTCCATATGTGTTTATGTTCACTCTTTTGTTTTACATTCCAGGATCATCTCCCAGAGCTTTAGCAGCATGGGTTGCTGTCTCTGTTTGTTTCACACATGACTTGGTTCAACATTTTCCTTTCACTATCTCTTGCTAACCCAGACAAATACAACAAAACAACACATGCACGCACACACACACACACACACACGCACACACACACACACATTTCTTAATCTTTTGAGAGACAAGACTTTGGCATGCAGTGCTCAGTCTTTGGAGGTTCCATTATATTTTCCTCGCTTCAGCAACCTCAACTCTCATGTGTTTTACTGACTCCACGCTTACCAATTGAAACCTGCAAATGCTGCCTCCCTGATCTTGGTGTGGCAATTTTTCCAAGTAATTTTCAATTATGATTGAGTGGATTCTTCATTAGTGCATTGAGCAGCAGTTGCCTTAGGTGATAACATGGAAAGATAGATGCAAGCAAGTGAAGAGTAACTTGTGAGTAACTTCATTTTTTTTTAAATCAGAGCATGAACATCAAATAAAGTAATAAAAATCATAATATATGGGAGTCGACATACACCTCCCACAATTTAAATTTTTAGCTGCCCAAAAACCAACAACACATGCATTGGGCCCTACAGAAACATTAGTTGCTTTATTCACTTAAATTACTTAATGAAGAAGCTGTTTGCTGACCAGACTTAGTGATTGTGTGCGTGGGCGACACCATAAGACAGGCCTAATGTTGCCATATCCACTGCCAAAACAATAGAAACATCTGCAACAAGGTCTTTTCTCAAGTTAGAAGTGGGCTTAAATATTCAAGTTTGGCCGGTGAAGCTGGTCTTTTTGGAGTCTGTAAAGTAAGCACACGCGGGTGTTTTTTTCACCCCCAAAAGGTATCATTTTGATTGGCTCGTGAAGGTTACGTGTTCGGTCATGTGACTGCCTTGTATCGTCTGAATGGTGAATTGGAATCAAATGACATTAGTGACCATGTTGGATTGGCCAAAAGGGCACCCTATGCGGTAGTCGAAGATGGAGTTTAAAAATAGATGAATACACACAAGAATGGATAAACAAAAGTACCAAACAGCATATCGTTTATTGTAACGGAGTAAAGGTATCGATCCTTCTTCACATAAATAATTAAGTCAAAGTAAAAAATATGGTGCATTTAAAATACTCTGACAAGTACAGTTTATCAAAAATGTTACTTGAGTAAGTGTAACGGCGCAAATGTAGCGTGTTATTACCCACCTCTGCCCACAAGCCTACATTGAGTTGCTCGTTTTGGGAGGAGAGAATAAGTCAAATGGTGATGTGAAAGTCAAAAGTCCTCCGTATAGTGGCCGAATGGAATATGAGATGCCAAAAACACATGATCGGGGGTTAGTCGACTTCAAGCTTTAAATGTTGATGGGGAGTAACAGTTGATTCATCGACTAGTGCAGTAATTTGTTCAACCTCGATTAGCCACCATGTCGCTCAACTAATTATGTGTTTCTACTCATGTCATATGTTATTTATTTATTTAATTTATTTCTTTTTTGGTCCTGTTCGGCTGTTAAGTCAAACAGAATGGAAAATCTGTATTCCTTTTATGCCGGAACAGTTTTACTGTGTCACAGTTGAGATTTTAAGCTTCCGCTGTGGTTTCTTAGTATTATAATTTATGTTTATTGAGAATCAAGACTTGATCAGTCGAACAGAACAGGAGGAGAAAGGAGAGAAACAAAGCCAAAAGACAAAGCACTAATTGTAAACAGGAAGAGAGAAGTAAAACATTACATTATCTACAACAATGAAACATTAAATATGAGTGTTGCATGGGGCTGTAGTGCTACACCCTGTGAGGGAAGGACAGGATAAGATAGAACAGGACAAGGACAGGAGAAGAAGCATGCAGGATAAGGGTCGTGAAGCTGGCTGTACAACTGAAGTGTGGTGGGATTAATTGTGTACATTATAAAAGTCTACAGGACGAGAGTATAAGTGAGGGGATACACGAGCGATTTGCATATTCATTAGTTATTTGTCGCAGTAAGTGCGTGACCCTCCACCCAGTGAAAGAGTCCTAAGGGTGTGTGCCTGCGGATACATGCAAGTGAATTGACACCCTTTTACAAGCACAAATACTGACAGAAGTGTCTTGTAATTGCTGTGGCCGAATCATTGAAAATAAATCATTTATTTGAGATACGGTTTTAATTTTTATTGTAGCTATTCTTCCCAGCATATAGATTGATTTTGTGTTCTGTCACTAGTGAGCAGATACCTTTAATATTAGCATTCTGACATATAGCGGCAGCAAGAGGATCGACAAATATTGCAAATAGCATTGGTGAGAGTGGACATCCTTGTTTGGTTCCTCTTTGCAATGTAAAACTTTGTGAAGTGATCCTATTTGTGGTGACTGTTGCTTTTGGCAAATTGTATAATGTTGTTATCCAATGTATAATTGAATCTCCAAAACCAAATTTGCAAAATACTGCAAACAGGAAAGCTCAGTTAACTTTATCGAAAGCTTTCTCTGCGTCAAGTGACATGATGATTGCGTTTAGATTTTTACGCTGTGACATGCTTATTAAATTCAACATACGTGTGACATTTTTTGCGGAACTTCTCCCTTTAATGAAGCCTGTCTGTTCATAGTGGATTATCGACGGAAGTACCTTTTCAAGTCTCGCTGCCAGGGCTTTCGAGATAATCTTGATATCTACAGTAATCAGTGATACGGGCCGATAATTCGCCGGGAGAGTGGGGTCTTTACCTGGCTTTAGTAATAACTTAATTGAAGCTCTGTTCATATGGCCACTAATTCTACCTTTATCGTTTAACTCATTGAGTATTCTGAAAAATAGAGGCGCTAGTATTGGTCAAACATTTTAATGAATTTAACAGGGATTCCATCCGGGCCAGGCGCCTGTCCTGGTTGCATATTTGTTTATGCGTTATGTAATTCTGTGATGGTTAAAGAAACATCAAGGCTGTCTGTAATATGTGTATTTAATTGAGGGATGTTTAGATCCTTAATAAAAGTTTTTATTTCTTTTTGATCTGGGTTGTTCGAAGATGCGCATAAGCTGCTATAAAAATTGTAAAAAAAATTATTTATTTCTAGTGGTGATTGTGTACAGTTGCCGTTTGAATCTTGAATGGCTGTAATTAATGACTTTTCTTTATTGTGCTAAAGTTGGTTGCAAGAAAAAGAGCTTTTTGTGAAAGATGCATTTCAAGCAGAACTTTCACTTTGATGCTATTTTTGTTTTTTGCTTTTATGATAGCTCAAATATCATTTTCCTTCTATATAACAACATAACCAACACAAAAAAGGTATTCTGATTGCAAATCAAATAAAATTAAAATCAAATATAACACATGCATTTTTAAAGTGATGATGTGTGAACTTTGAAATATATACAGCTATGTGTGTGTGTGAGTGTGTGTTGTTGTTGTTTTTTTCACAAATCCTGTAATGAAATAGAGTCCCAAAAATATTTTGAGCTCTTGGACTGTGAGCAGTTTCCATGCATTTCCTCAGCTGTGTGGCAGGCTGCTGCTTTGTGCTTCAAAAAAATCCTGAGCGAAGTGGTTTGTTTCGTTCACAATGTGTTGAAGCAGCTTCCTTGTCAGTAACAGCTCCAGGAAGTCTGCTGGTTGGTCAGAGTCCAAGTCCGCGGCGGCGCCCAGGAGTTGCCGTGAATGGGACTTTTGTGGATTCCCAGACAGCAGACAACCAGCCCTGAACAGCCCCACCACTGCTTGATGCACCTCTTGATAATGATAAAAAATAAACAGCATAAAAAAAATATTAATGCTGCAGTGTGAAGTGGAGAAAAATACTTTTTTCACCTTTCTTGCAAACACGTGTTGGAGTGCACCTGCTGCTGCATGCACCATCTAGAATTTAGAGAAATATGTGTACAATCCCGACAAAATATTTGTTGTTGCTACAGCGGGATGAGGAAAGATAAAAAATAAATTCTACATTACACACATCACATTATCTGAAAATTATATTTTTGCGCACTACTGTCTATAAATAAAAATAATAATAATATTAAATTCATCTAGCTATCGATGCTCCACGTTTTTGTCTACAGGATGCATGATTTGTAAATGTGTAGTATCATAGGACAAACTGTCGCGCTTATTTGTGCGCGTTGCATGATAATAACAGTAACCATAGTCACCGCTCAGACGATGGACGTTAGTTAGCTTTGAAGTTCTTAAATCTGCCTGACTTTCTGGGGGCTCATGGAGGACGTCCTGCTGCTCCCAGATGATAACCCGGATCAGCCTCATGCGAGTCTGGATCTCTGTCGCCAGTGGACCGTGATCTGGTCGTGATCTCGGGCCTTCGAATGCTCGATGCGGCCAGCGTTACACGGCGTTCGTTGTCGTAGTGTCTTCTCTTTCTTTCCCCTTTTTGGGAGTCATCCTTTTTGGCGTTAGGAAAACTCTGTTTTAAAATAGACTGTCTGTATTTATCCATGGTTTTTCACTCTTAACTGTCGATCACCGTATCTCTCTCTCTCTAAACGATGCCCCAACAACGCTCCACACTGTCACATGGGCCCAGATACGTGCAGACAAAGTGCTGATCAAAGCTACTGCTGCCATCTGGTGTTGATTTATCATACTAAAATCCTTCCAAAGCATTAGAAGAAGAAGAAGAAGAAGAAGAATCATCTTTTATTGTCATGAACATGCATGCATGCACACGAAATTTGTTCTCTGCATTTAACCCATCACAGTGAACCCATACACATGTTAGTGGAACACACTGGAGCAGGGGGCAGCTGAAGCGCCCGGGGAGCATTTAGATACTGTGGCACTGCGCCAAACCCGCTATTAAAATTTTATTTACAAAAAAAAAAAAAAAAGGTATTACTCGGTCTTTGGCACTAAACGGATGGGTTTATGAAAACATATTGATACATCTTTGGCACTAATTGAGTTAATGAGAAGAGAGGCGACAGCAGAGCGAGTGCATCGTCGAATGCACCATCCTTCAGTCAGTAACCGTGTTTCAGAGTGAATGTGAACTTCAGCAGTGAATCATCAATGACGAAGCACTGAACGGTTCGGTGAGCAGATCTTTGTATTGAATCATTTTAATGAACTGACTATATTGATTCAGTCCAATCCGAAGAAATGCTGTTCCATCACATTCACCAATGCACTTACACAACTGCAGTGGATGGAGTTTGTCAGCTTGCATGTTGAAATTGGTTGGCTGCTTGAAATACCCCCAGAGGAAAAAACGTTTTTTGTTTAAACGAAATCACTCGCATTTTGCCGTTTTGAACTCAAAATAGGCCATTAACGTGAATTGTGTAGATTCAATGAGTTTTTCCTGGGGGATGGGGGGGGGGGGGGGGGGGGGGGGGGGTCGTCGTCGCTGTCGCTGACGTAATAGGCTGTTTCGTATTCCTTGAACGCTGGCAGCTAAATTACTCCGCGGCGGACGAATATGCGAGGTTCCGCCTGTGCGCGCTTTACTCCGTTTCAATGATCTAAATGTCGCTCGCTACTTTTATTAATCAATAATATATTTTTTATCAACTGTTTCGTGCCCAAGACTACGACTGAGACTTCCGCATTGGGCGCCGTTTGCGCCAATCGTATAAGTCTCGTTCACCAATCAAACGACACAAGAAAGTCACATGACGTCACACAACATCTTCCACTGGGCTTCCCTTGCATAGGTATTAAAGCTAGATCAGCCATGCCCACTGATTGTCGTGCCTACGTGGCGGCCATGTTGGGAAGGTCGTCATGACCATGAAGGCAACGGCGCACTACTCATGTTTACATTCAGACAAACAAAAAAAACAGCTTACGTGTATTGTAGTATTTGTCTGGCACTGTCTGCCCAAATGTGAATATTTCAGCTCACTTATAACTTGAGAAAACACCGTGCAGTAAATTGCAGATGTTTTTTTTTGTAGTTTTGACTGTGCATACACACACACAAACACACACACACAGAGCAACATCAGAATTTGCACATTCACATTTTATTTTGTAATTTTTTTTCATCATTATTGAGGTTCATGCTTTTTTTTTTTTTTTACTATTTACTCAGTACTTGAGTAATTATTTTACTATGTACGTTTTACTCTTACTCAAGTCATTTTTTTGGAGGACTACTTTTGAATTTTAAGTCCCATTATTGTCAAGTAACAGTACTCTTACTTGAGTACAATATTTGGCTACTCTACTGACGTCTGGAACGGACATCCTCTAAAATGTTAAATTTTTTATTACGTCTTACGTTTAAGCAACATTTTTGCTCATTAGATCAGCCTGCGTTGTATTTGTTGCACTGGTCTTTTTGTATTTTTGCGTTGAGGTGCTACGAGTCGTGGCTGTGGTTGTGGTCCCAGCGGAACCGCGATGCACACGTAACATCGGTGACAAGAGTTGATCCGCTAGTACATCTTGCATTAGGAAACGCGCCGACAATTATCTAATTAGTTTACAGTTGTCAATGTTAAATGTATGAAGCGACGGAGCTATGTTTGGGATTATGTCACAACACAGAATGAACTAACTTCAAATTCAGAAATGGACAATAAAAACGGAAAAATATTGTACTTAATATTTTCCTGGAGGATTCGTTTGGGATTAGCCTTTGAAATTGGTAATAATGAAAAATGAAGTGAAACAGACAATGATTTTAGTAAATTCTTTTCCAGAATGAAAGTGCTAAAAGAGGAGGATGCTATTCATGTGGCACAGCTTGAAGCAGGCATCAGGTGAAGGGGGAGATGGGCCTGGCTCAAATTGGAGGCCAAAACAAAACAAAGAAATTAGGAAAATGTAATTTTAATCTTAAATTTGTACATCAACATGTACTTGAGCGGTCTGAATCAATGTTTTTCTGCGTGAATAATTTTTTTTTATTTTGCCTTATTGTACTATTGAGAGTCTTCCAGATTGCTTCATTTATGTTAAAATAAAACAAATTCTCTGTGGGCACCTGGGAAATGCCCCAGACCCTTGGGGTGAGTTGGACGGGTCTTGTCAAGTATTAGTGCCACGACAAATCCGAACATAGAATCTGTGTATTTTAGAAAATGGAAGCAAAATTTATTTAACACGGTGAAAACACAGCATTGATTGAGAAAGGTGTAAAAACAAATGCCGCTGGGCATGGCTCGAGGAAAAAGGTGGGGATGGAAAGACTTTCTAAAGTTTATGCCAGAAATTGAAGGAGCCTGGTTAGCGTCTGCAGTGTGTGCTCAAAGTGTATTGGTAGCTGCGGGAAGGAAGTGCTTGTTTGCCACGAAGTGGACCCCAGCCACAAAGCTTTGGTGTGCTCGCTCTTGTACATATACATTCAGGGCACTACACTAACCTTTCCACTAGTAGCACTGGTGTGACCAACATTTTCAGTTGGTCGCACCACCACATGATTTGGTCACACCATTTTTTTGAGGAGGTAGAGCATGACCATTGCATACTATAATTTCGTATGAAGTAAAGATTGACAGTGACTCGAGATATCATTATTTCAATTTATGTTACTGTGAACAAGAAGTTTGTCCGGAACAAGCAGTAACAGGCACAACAGGTCAATTCAATTTAAAAAACAAAACAAAACAAAACAAAAATAAAGGATTCACTTTTATTTTATTATTTGTTCAACTCAGAGGGGCCGGTTCTTATTGTGAGGGCTCTGAACCTTCTTCCGGTGGCGAAACCACTTAATTTTGAACATAACCACAACCATATGATTGACATACCGTTAAAATAAGGAGCGAGTCAGCGTCAACATCAGTACGTGGTGGCCACTGGCCAGACACAACGGCATGCGTTGTGGTGGCATTTGTGGTGAGCATTTACGCGACGTTGCTGTTAATAATAGCGTGTCATATCTGAAAGACTCAGTCAATTATGTTGCAGCAGGCAGCCAATCATATTGCAGCGGGTCACTTTTAACTCAAATGCAATTCATAATAATGACTGACACGGCGTCACTCTGCCCCAGCGGTCTTTCTCTCTCTCTCGTGAGGGAGGAGAAAAAGGCTACTTTCAACCATTAAAATATGAAATTTTTAATCGCACAAGCTGAAAAAGGTCACACTCTCACACCCTGACATTACTGGGATGCACATCATGCCACAGCGGATTCAATGACGGAACCTGTATGTGACCATAGAATACACGTGTGCGCATGTGACACTACATTTACATTTACTAACACTACATTTCAATAAAACAACAACAAACCTCATTCTTATGTTACCTACCAACAAACATACAATACTATAGTTTATTTTACTGCATTTCCATCAATACCTTTAAAACACCACTAGGTGATAGTATTGGTCTGTAAACATTTTCCTGTTCCCTCTCAAACATATATGTCAGGCATCTTCAAAAGGGGGGTAGTTTTATTTATTTTTGTTTCATTTGGTTCAACCATGAAATGGTTAACGTTTATCACACGGTGTCAAACTCAAGGCCCGGGGGCCAGATGCGGCCTGCCACATAATTTTATGTGGCCTGCAAAAGCAAATCATGCTCGTCAACTTCCGCAATTTTTGCTAAAATCTGTACCCAAATTCCAAATTGTCATAATAATAATAACCCTGCCCTGCAGTTCCATTACTGTAGGCGAGTGGGCGCTGTGTGTCCTCTCTCTCTCCCCCCTCCCCTCTCTGTTTTCAGCAAAGACCTGGCCATTTCTCTACCCCCCCCCCCACCGCCCGTATGACTGCGCAAATAATCTGCTGCCGGGGGCCCCTCTTCCTTCCAGCCGCCTTTTCAACCTTTCCCGACGTGAGAAAAAGGCAATGGAGGACTATATCCCTGACTCTCTGGCTTCCGGACTCATACGACTTTCCTCTTTTCCAGTAGGGGGCGGCTTCTTTTTTGTTGAAAAGAAAGACACCACTCTTCGCCCATCTATTGACTACCGTGGTCTCAATGACATCACCGTCAAAAATAAATCTCCACTTCCCCTCATCGACCCCTTGTTTTAACCCCTATACGACGCCCGAATATTCACCAAGTTGGATCTACGGAATGCCTAGCACCTCATCCGTATCCGAGAGGGGATGAATGGAAAATCGCTTTCAACACCCCTCTCGAACACTTCGGATACCATGTCATGCCGTTTGGATTGACTAATGCCCCCGATGTCTTCCAGAGCTTCATTAACGACGCCCTCCGTGATATGCTGAACCGGTTTGTTTTTGTTTATTTGGATGACATTCTCATTTTCTCCTGCTCCCTTGAAGAACATCACCGTCATGTACGCCAAGTCCTCCTTGAAAACCGCCTGTATGTTAAACCCGAAAAATGTGAATTCCACCTCTCCTCTGTACACTTCCTGGGCTACGTTATCTCTAAAGGACAACTACAACCCGACCCTGCCACGATCCAAGCCGTCGTTAACTGGCCTACTCCCACCACCCACAAAGAACTGCAACGTTTCCTTGGATTCACCAATTTCTACCGTCGATTCATCCGTAATTACAGTAAGGTCGCAATTCCCCTCACTAGCCTCACATCTACCAGCTCCCCCTTTCAGTGGACACCGGCAGCAACCCAAGCATTTAGTCAACTCAAGACCCTGTTCACCAGTGCGCCGATTTTTCGCCACTCTGACCCCTCCCTCCAGTTCGTGGTCGAGGTTGACACGGGGGCAGGGGCTGTCCTCTTGCAGCGGGACCCCACGACCCAGAAACTTCACCCCTGTGCCTTTTTTTCTCGCCGTTTGTCCCCTGCCGAGAGAAACTACGACGTCGGCAACTGAGAGCTACTGGCCATTGTATGGGCCTACACTGGCTGGAGGGGACTGAACTACCATTTATCATTTGGACAGACCACAAGAACCTCTCTTACCGCCGTTCCGCCAAACGCCTTAACACTCGACAAGCTCGCTCGGCTCTCTTCTTGAGCAGGTTTAATTTCAGTCTCTCCTTCCGTCCTGGCTCCAAAAACAGCAAACCAGATCCCCTGTCTCGACTTTACTCACCCCCTTCAGCCCTGACGAACCGGAACCCATCCTTCCTTCCTCGTGCTTCCTTGGAACAGCCACTTGGCAAATCGAACAGGTGGTTCCCCTTGTTAACCCTTGTGTCTCCTCGTTCCCAGTGCTCCCCTGTGTTCCTGACCCACGTCATTCCTGCCACCAAGCCAGCCGCCTGTTCTGTCCACTGCCTGCCACCTGTCCATGTCGCCGCCTGCCAACACATCCAGGACCACCTCCATAACTTTCCTCAATAAACTGTTCATCATTTTACATCTGCTTCCGCCTGCTCTTGGGTCCAGCTACTTCCCACACGTGACAAATAATATGATTTGGTGATTAAACATTTATATGGTTTCACTGTTCTAATGGCCCTCTGAGGGAAATCATAACTACAATGTGGCCCGAGACAAAAATGAGTTTGACACACCTGCTTTATCACATTAATTTACTTTATACATTACAGTATTTCCAGTGGGCCCATTTGTTGAAAGATTGTCTTTGACTTGCAGGTTCCACTTAACTGGTCGTCTCATGTTTTGAGAGGTTTGATGTTGTATGCACTGGTAAAACATCATGCTCACCCCATATAATGAGATATTTATTTGGCAAGTTTCCTGTCACATTGAGATACGAATGGGACTTCTTTTTGTAACCGAGTAATAAGCATAAAAATATCTCTCCACTTTATATCGCCTACTTTATAGAAGCCCTGTGACTGACTGACCACCAGTCCAGAGTGTAGCCTGCCTCTTGACCTAAGTAAGTTAGGAAGGACAGAAATTATTATTATTATTTTTTAAGTGTAGTTCATTATGTGCATTGTAGTCTTTGGTGGGTAAGATTGTGAAGCTGGGACGTGTACATATGGGCCCTTATTCATTAACCGTTCTTAAGAAAAGTGATCAATGAGCCTAATACTGATATTATCCATCCATCCATTTCCTACCGCTTATCCAAGGTCGGATCGCAGGGGCAGTAGCTTTAGCAGGGACGGCCAGACTTCCCTCTCCCCAGCTACTTCATCCAGCTCTTCCGGGGGGATCCCGAGTCGTTCCCAGGCCAGCCGAAGAATGTAGTCTTTCCAGCGTGTCCTAGGTCGTCCCCGGGGTCTCCTCCCGGTGGGACGTGCCCGGAACACCACACTAGGGAAGCGTCCGGGAGGCATCCGAATCAGATGCCCCAGCTACCTCATCTGGCTCCTCTCGATGAGATCCTCCCGGATGACCGAGCTTCTCACCCTATCTCTAAGGGAGAGCCCGGACACCCTGCGGAGGAAACTCATTTCGGCCGCTTGTATCCAGGATCTTGTTCTTTCTGTCATGACCCACAGCTCGTGACCATAGGTGAGGGTAGGAACGTAAATCGACCGGTAAATCGAGAGCTTCGCCTTTCGGCTTAGCTCCTTCTTTACCACAACGGATCGATACAAAGTCTGCATCACTGCAGACACTGCACCGATCCGCCTGTCGATCTCCCGTTCCATTCTTCCCTCACTCGTGAACAAGACCCCAAGATACTTGAACTCCTCCACTTGGGGCAGGATATCATCCCCGACCTGGAGAGAGCACACCACCCTTTTCCGACTGAGGACCATGGTCTCAGATTTGGAGGTGCAGATTCTCATCCCAGCCGCTTCACACTCAGCTGCGAAGTGCTCCATTTGGAGGTCACGGCTTGATGAAGCCAAAAGAACCACATCATCTGCAAAAAGCAGAGATGCAATACTGTGGCCACCAAACCGGATCCCCTCTACGCCTCGGCTGCGCCTAGAAATTCTGTCCATAAAAGTTATGAACAGACTTGGTGACAAAGGGCAGCCTTGGCGGAGTCCAACCCTCACCGGAAACGAGTCCGACTTACTGCCGGATATGCGGACCAAACTCTGACTCCGGTCATACAGGGACCGAACAGCCCGTATCAGGGTTTGCAGTCCATTGTGTGTTTGTCAGTATTTAGTTACCTCGTGGCCTGTCTTGTGGATGTAATTGTAATTCATTGTCATTATCTAGTTCATTATAATCTAAATGCGGGGTCCAGACCTTTATGAAACTGAGAACTTCTTCTTGGGTACTGATTAATGCGAAGGGCTACCATTTTGATACACAGTTTTGAAATAACAAATGTGGTCAAATTAGATGTCATTATATTATTTTGAATAATTAATGCTGTGACCCAAATGAGGAAAAGCAATCCAGAAAATTGATATATGGATGGATATTCATGTGAAGACACCAATCTTGTGAATGATTTCTCACAATAAAATGTTATAACAAGGTAGCTAAATATAAATATGCAACACTGTATTTCTATAAATTTCCACAAACATTTACATTTTCAATTGTTCACTTCTACAGCATTCCTAGGATTTTAAAATGTCCCATAACCGATGGGCTATTTTTACAACAGTCTCGCGGGCTACTCACGTGGTCCTTGGTGGTTACCTGGTGACTAAGGGTATCATATTGGTGACTCCTATTCTAAATCAAGCTGAATCATTACATTGTCTCAGTGAGTCCAATAAATTGAGAAACTGTCCCATAACACTGTGAGGGTTTCTTGTGAATGGATTACAGTAACATGATAATTGTTCACAATGAACTGTGACTGATGTTACACAGCGCAGTACAACAAAAATGAAAATTTAAATCAGCTAGAAAGTATTAAGACTCTTTGAACAATATTGCTTCAATTGAATAAATTTTCAGTCTATATGTTTTACGTTTTTTTTTTGTATGTTTGAAATTTTTCTCGTTTAAACATGGAATCTGGTCTATCACTTGCCCTGTGACCGTGTTCGTTTTTTTTTATTTTTAATTTTTTGCAATAGTTCATTTATCTCCTTTCCCTAAATTCTAACACTGAGAAGGCTTTTGTTGAGCAACAAAATAGTTTTTGTCATCCCAGAGAGTCTTTTCCCAAGTCAAAAGACTGGAGCAATTTAGGCAATTCCAGTGCAAATGTCTGCAATGTAATCAACCATCTCAACTGCTAACCTTTTAGCGCGATATTGTAAGTGTTTGGTTCACTGGTGCCGAGAATGTTTTTCATCAGTCAACGAGAGTTCAGAGTCTTGATTTTGCCTGAGGGTTGTCTGCTTGGGAAACTTTCCTCACTCTGTCCTGTTTTTTAAGACTCCTGTGTCTGTGACTTGCTCTTGTGTTTGGTTCAACAAACACGTTTTTCATCACCTAAATGCTGATGAATGTGAATTGGATGACTGAGTGTTTTCTGTTTTGTTTTGTCTGTCCTCTGCTTCCAATGCAGATGCAAATGGTACATCCATTTTGTGCTTATATTAACCACAACAAATTCAAATTCCTTGAGGCGGCACGGTGTACGACTGGTTAGAGTGTCTGACTCACAGTTCTGAGGATCGGGGTTCAATCCCCGGCCCCGCCTGTGTGGAGTTTGCATGTTCTCCCCGTGCTTGCGTGGGTTTTCTCCGGGCACTCCGGTTTCCTCCCACATCCCAAAAACATGCATGGTAGGTTAATTGACAACTCTAAATTGCCCGTAGGTGTGACTGTGAGTGCGAATGGTTGTTTGTTCGTATGTGCCCTCCGATTGGCTGGCGACCATTTCAGGGTGTACCCCGCCTCCTGCCCGATGATAGCTGGGATAGGCTCCAGCACGCCCGCGACCCTAGTGAGGAGAAGCGGCTCAGAAATTGGATGGATGGATGTTTCCTTGAAACATGTCTGTGTCCACATAGGGATACAGTATCTTCTGAAATGATTTTAAAATGGTGCAGTGGCATTGTTAAGCTTTTTATATGCATGACTTATTATATATACTATTCTCTCTGGAACATGGTTGCAAATATAGCTAATACTCAATAGATGCACTTTACCACCTTGTTTGATTAAAATATAATACGTTTTTCGAATCATTGTGTTTACTCACTCCATCATTTTAAATCAAAGTAAATAAACAGATGTTGACATACGTAATAATAGGTGTATTATGGGTTTTTAGTAACACCAACTAGGGATGGACATTTAACTGAATTTTCTTGACTGACTATGGTTTTCTTTTTTGCATTGACATTTGAGGACTCTAAAACTATTTACTGTAAGTATTTTAAGGGAATGGGATCATCTTTCTCAGAATGCACTGATCTTCTGTCAATGCCAGTGTCATGTGGCGCAAAACATGTTGTGACACAGCAAATTGTCACGTTTGTTTACTGCTCTTATAGTGTGTGGTGGACTCGACACATCACACCACACACATAACAATATCTCCACCGACAATCATGAAAAAGAGTCCAGCCCCTCTCAAGAGGACTGGTACCAGAGCCCAAGCCGTGTGTGGATGCGAGCCCGACTATATCTAGTCGGAACTTCTCAATCGCACACACCAGCTCGGGCTCCTTCCTGCCAGAGAAGTGACGTTCCACGTCCCTAGAGCCAGTTTCTGTAGCCGGGGATCGGATCGTCAAGGTCTCCCGCCTTCGGCCACCGCCCAGCTCGCACTGCACCTGACCACTATGGCCCCTCCCACAGGCGGTGAGCCTATGGGAAGGGGGACCCACGTTACCCTTTCGGGCTGTGCCCGGCGACCATGCACTTGCCTTCGAGCCCCACATCCAGGCCTTGCTCCAGAGGGGGCCCCCGGTGATCCACGTCTGGGCAAGGGAAACTTATTTCCATTTGTTTTATTCATCATAGAGTTTTTGGACCTGTGCTTTGTCTGGTCCCTCCCCTAGGACCTGTTTGCCATGGGTGACCCTACCAGGGGCATGAAGCCCCAGACAGCTCCAAGGATCATAGGAACACACAAACCCCTCTACCATATAACCCTTCTATATATATATATATATATATATATATATATACACACACACAGAAATAGTTGTGCTCTCCTCCAAGCACAGCTTGGGCTTTGGTACCAGTCCTCTTGAGGGAAATTGGACTCTCTTCCACTCTGGAGTTGCCCACGGTGAGAGGCACTGAGAAGGTGTGGGTATACTTATTGTACATTGGGGTTCACACCAGTGGACGGGAGGGTAGCCTCCCTCCGCCTTTGGTGGCGGGACAAGTCCTGACTGTTGTTTTTGCTTATATACCATGCAGCAGTTCAGAGTACCCACCCTTTTTGGAGTCCTTGGAAGGAGTGTTGGAGAAGCCCCAGGGGGACCTCCATTGTTCTGCTGGGGGACTTCAATGCTCACATGGCCAATGACAGTGACACCTGGAAGGGGGTGATTGGGAGTAATGGCCCCCCCTATCAGAACTCAAGTGGTGTTCTGTTTTTGGACTTCTGTGCTCATCATGCATTGTCCATAACGAACATTATGTTTAAGCATAAAGGTGTCCATACTGACTTGCAGCTGCATGTCTTGGGCACTCAGGTGAAGAGAGGGGCGGAGCTGTCAACTGATCACCACCTGGTGGTGAGTTACCTCTGATGGTGAGGGAAGATGTCGGTCCGACCTGGCAGGCCCAAACATAGTGTGGGGGTCTGCTGGGAACGTCTGGCAGAATCAGAAAGAGTTTCAACTCCCACCTCCGGCAGAACTTCATCTACATCTCGGGGGAGGCGGGGGACATTGAGTCCGAGAGGACCATGTTCCGCGCCTCCATTGCCAAGGCGGCCGATCGGAGCTGTGGCCGTAAGGTAGTCGGTGCCTGCCGTGGCAGCAATTCCCGAACCCATTGGTGAACACCAGCGGTGAGTGATGCTGTAAAGCTGAAGAAGGAGTCCTATCTGGCCTTTTTGGCCTGTGGGATTCCTGAGGTAGCTCATGGGTACCGGCTGGCCATGTGCAATGCAGCTTTGTTGGTCGCTGAGACAAAAAGTCGGACATGGGTACGTTGCACCGGACTATTTCTATATTAGTCATTCAAACTGCTCTAAGTGCTAGAGGACTCTGCATCTTTTTGCACAATTGTCAAAAAAAAAAAAACAATTGTACCGCCATTACCGGATAACTAGCAACCCCATTGTTCAGTGACTGTTTTTGTCAATGTCTTGATGTCTCAAAAGTGTTCTCTGTCAATTGACTGTCTGTTGTCGTACTAGAGCGGCTCCAACTATCCATCCATCCATCTTCTGAGCCGCTTATCCTCACAAGGGTCGCGGGAGTGCTGGAGCCAATCCCAGCTGTCATCGGGCAGGAGGCGGGGTTCACCCTGAACTGGTTGCCAGCCAATCGCAGTGGCTCCAACTACCGGAGACAAATTCCTTGTGTGTTTTTTGGACATACTTGGCAAATAAAGATGATTCTGATTCTGATGGCAGTTCAGTGAGGTCATGGAGAGCGACTTCCGGATGGCTTTGAGGAAATTCTGCTCAACCATCCGGCGTCTCAGGAGGGGGAAGCAGTGCACCATCAACACTGTGTATAGTGCGGCTGGGGTGCTGCTGACCTCAACTCGAGACGTTGTGAGTCAGTGGGGAGAATACTTCAAAGACCTCCTCAATTCCACCAATATGCCTTCCCATGAGGAAGCAGAGTCTGCGTTCTCTGAGGATGCCTCTCCTATCTCTGGGGCTGAGGTCACTGAGGCATTTAAAAAGCTCCTCTGCAACATCACATGGACATCTGGGACAGTGCTTCTGGATTGGCAGGCTGGGGTGGTGGTCCCCCTTTTTAAAAAGGGGGCTCCGGGATCACACTCCTCAGCCTCCCTGGTAAGGTATATTCAGGGGTGCTGGAGAGGAGGGTCGGTCGGGAAGTCGAATCTCAGATTCAGGAGGAGCAGTGTGGCTGTGGAACAGCTCTACACACTCGGCAGGGTCCTCGAGGGTGCATGGGAGTTCACCCAACCAGCCTCCACGTGTTTTGTGGACTTGGAGAAGGCGTTCGACCATTTTCCTCAGGGAATCATGTGGGGGGTTCTTCGGGAGTATGGGCCGCATTGCTAGCAGTAAGTCGGACTTGTTTCCAGTGAGGGTTGGACTCTGCCAAAGCTGCCCTTTGTCACCGATTCTGTTCATATCTTTTATGGACAGAATTTCTAGGCACAGCCGAGGTGTAGAGATAGTCCGTTTTGGTGGCGTCAGTATTGCATCTTCGCTTTTTGCAGATGATGTGGTTCTTTTGGCTTCATCAAGCCATGATCTCCAACTCTCACTGGAGTGGTTCGCAGCCAAGTGTGAAGCAGCTGGGATGAGAATCAGCACCTCCAAATCTCAGTCGGAAAAAGGTGGAGTGCCGGGTCGGCTATGAGATCCTGCCCCAAGTGGAGGAGTTCAAGTAAATTGGGGGCTTGTTCACAAGTGAGGGAAGAATGGAACTGGAGATCGACAGGCGGATCGGTGCAGCATCCGCAGTGATTGTATCGGTCCATTGTGGTGAAGAAGGAGCTAAGCCTAAAGGCGAAGCTCTCTATTTACCGGTCGAGCTACGTTCCTACCCTCACCTATAGTCACCAGCTGTGGCTTGTGACCGAAAGAACAAGATCCCGGATACAAGCGGGTGAAATGAGTTTCCTTCTCAGGGTCTCCGGGCTCTCCCTTAGAGATAGGGTGAGAAGTTTGGTCATCCGGGAGGGGCTCAGAGTAGAGCCGCTGCTGCTCTGCATTGAGAGAAGCCACATGAGGAGGTGTTTTGGGCATGTTCCACTGGGAGGAGACCCCGGGGACGACCGAGGACATGCTGGAGAGACTACGTCTCTCGGCTGGACTAGAAACACCTCAGGATCCCCTCGAAAGAGCTGGAGGAAGTGGCTGGGGAGAGGGAAGTCTGGGCTTCTGCTGCTGCCCCCGTGACCCCACCTCGGATAAGCGGAAGAAAATGGATGCATGGATGGATGGATGGATGGATATGTGTGTGTGTGTGAGAATATATATATATATATATATATATATATATATATATATATATATAATTATAATTATGTTTTTCTGATTTTACTTTTCATATTTATGTGTTTGAGTAAACTAAACATTTTTGTTTCATTCTTTAAAATACTGACAACTTTAAAAACTGTCAATTATAGCATTTATTTGCAGAAAATGACAAATGGTCAAAATAACAGAAGAAAATGTATTCGGAACTCAAATAACTCAAGGAAAACAAGTTAATATTTATTTTGAAAGATCACAATACTAATGTTTTACTAGTTCACAAATCAATATTTAGTACAATAATTCTTATTTTTAATCTCAGTTTTCATGCATCCTGGCATTCTCCCCACCCCTTTGCTGTTGGATGACCTTTTGCCATTCCTGGCGCAAAAATTCAAACATCTCAGCTTTTTTTGATAGCTTGTGACCATCCATCTTCCTGTTGATCACATTCCAGAGGTTTTCATTGGGGTTCAGGTCTAGAGATTGGGCTGGCCATGACATGGCCTTGGTTTGGTGGTCCTTCATCTAGACCTTGACTGACCTAGCTGTGTGGCATGGAGCATTGTCCTGATGGAAAAACAGTCGTCAGAGTCAGGAAACATTGTCAGAGCATAAGGAAGCATGTTTTTTTTCCAAGGATAACCTTGTATGCGGTTTGATTCATGCGTCCCTCGCAAAGATGAATATGCCCGAATCCAGCCTTGCTGAAGCACCCCCAGACCATCCTCTCCAAGTCTAACCATTAGTGACCAACAGCTAGACGGAGACCTGGGGCCTCATGTACAAATACTTGCGTGGATTTCCTCCTAAAACATGGCGTACGCTCAAATCCAGAAAGCGTCGTACGTACAAAAATATTCAGATGTATGAAACTCTGCGTACTCATGAATCCAAGCACATTTCCTTCGTACATTCCAATCAACGTGGAAATGTGCACACATGTTGGAGTAGCCGACTCCTCCCTGTCCACGCCCATATTTTAATATGCAAATCATATTTAAAGGAACCCTGCACCTGAGATGCCGATCTCTGCATGATCAGAAAAAAAGGAAAATGAGCACGGTAATGAAGAAAAAAAAAAATGTTCTGAATGTGAAGTTGCTCAATCAAGTGGAGGCACGCAAGAAAATCCTCTTTGGCATGCTGTCCTACGGTGTTCACAACACGTGAAAGAGGAGTGAATGGGACAGCGCGTGTGTTGCGCGCACACGCTGAAGTAAAAAAGAAGTGGTCAGACATTAAGGTGGATGTGAAGCGGAGGACAGCTGCCCACCGCCAAAGTGTGGCCAAAAAAAGGCGGAAGAACCGACGCGGAGGGTCTCACCCCGTTTGAGGAGAGAATCGCTGAGATCATGGGTGACGCTGCTCTCTCAGGGGTTATGGACATGCTCACTATGATCACCCCACAAGATTAATACCATGTATTTTTAGAACTCATAACAAATGTGTTCATACAGTAACCTACACTCAGCCCTGTGAGATAAAGGTTCATGTGTAAATGTTGTATATGTGGTATTTGTAATAAATCTTTTTAATTCAAATAGAAGATCATCAGCATATCAAAGAGAATATCAAAAACTTTGACTCCTTTTTGATGACTCAATTTTTTATTTTAATACACAGGAGAGGACACGCACACTAACAAAAAAATCAAGTTTTTTATTTAGGAGAAGAGGGGTAAATTGTCAATTTAAATATATTTTAATCATGTGCAATCGATATACATGTTCAAATGAAGTAAATTCAAAGGACTCTTTTTTTCAGTGCATGTGCTGGAGTCACGAAGCGATTGTGAGGGTAATAGGTGGCATAAATGATCACCTTGATCAATTAATAGGTGTCCTCACAAATATCAGTGGTTCATTAAATACACTGGTTAACAAATGGATTCTCAGTCCTTGCCTCAATTGCATTGTTGAAATCAAATGTTTGCCGGGCATGAATTGTTCATCAGTGCTAATTATTCATGTGTCTCTGGTGTGCAGATTTATGAGAACAGTTTCCCAGCATCACCTCTAAGTGTCGCCAAAGCACCAAAAGCTACAGAAACGTGCGTACGCCAGCCATGCAGTTGGCGTGAGGCACCGCAAATTTCCACGTTCATGTCACTCTTGATACATCTGACCTTTGCCGTGAAAAAGAACGGACGTCACGTTTTTGTGCGTGCGCACCTTTTGTAGATGAGGCCCCTGGAGAGGGCTACAAGCCACAGTGTCTCACACCCACTGTGAAATTTGGTGGAGGATCGGTGATGATCTGGACATGCAGAACAGACTTTTAAGTCTCAACCCCATGTTGTAAAACAAGGAAATGTGATCCTCTAAAGAGAGCGGTATAGACCTAATAAACAAATGGCCTCAGGAATACCTTTGATGTAGAAATACAAAGGAAAGATAGTTGGAGTAGTTACTCTCTTGCATGCAGTACGCCGTACGCTGAAAAGATTGCAATCAAATTATGTTTAAATATACTACAACTATAAATAGATTATTTGAACCAAGCCTCAGCATTATTTATTGGTGAAATATGTATGATATAAATATACAGTCCATCCATTTTCTACACAGCTTATCCTGTTCAGGTTCACGGGGAGCTGGAGCCTATGCCAGCTGACTCCGGAAAAAGGTGGACTCCATCCAGGACTTTTCGCCAGTCAGTTGCAGGGCACATATAGACAGACAACCTCTCTCACTCACAACACTGAGTGGGATGACCCCATGCTGCCTGCACCAAAGTCAGGCAGATGTCTCATTACATCATCAGTGACACACATCAAATTCTACACTGTCTTCATTAGCTCGTAACTGAGTCAACTTCACCAACACTGTGACATTGCTGCCCACAAATGCCGCACATATTGCACGTCAGAAACCGCCAATAGATATAGTATACTTTTACACTATACTGTAGATAATAACTGACTTTGCCTGATTATTATTATAATTTTTTTTTTTTTTGGCATATTACATTCACTGTAAAATGAACAAATTAGGGTTCCAATGTCTGCCTATGATGTACAACTCTTCTCCAGTTAGTCTCCACTTGGAGGATTATCACAGCATACATTCAGGATTGTTAAATTGTTTTGATTATGGGCTCGCCTCACAACTGCTTTTATACTGCTTGTAAAGGACAATGGCAACATATTACTTTGCGCCTCTCAACAAGCGGATTTTTAAAAAATAACTAACCCCAAATGAGCGCTATCTCTAAGTTTACATTTTATTCTGAAATGAAAGAAGACCAAAATATAGATTTTCTTTTTTTTTTTTTTTTAGTGTAATATGATTTATTGTATCTTCTATCCATTGGATCTTTCTTCGAGTTCCTGAATTCCAATTCCAAAAACAACACATGCCACTACTGGTAACTGTCCTTTAAAATACAGCTTCAAACAAAAAAACCCCAAACAAATACAACCCACCACACAAAAAGGCATGCCTCGTAGTAGTTTATAATCCACACTTTGGTGGCAAAAACAATGTGCTAATTACTGAGCATGCATTATGCCCCCTCTAAACCTGGAGGCCACAACAAAAGGCCACAAGCTACTTCAGACTTATCAGTAAAACACCTCTCCCCCATACCTCCACTTTAATGCAGTGTAGAAATGAGTCTCTTTGACTGATTATTGTGGTCTGTAATCATAGCAACAGCAACAGCTTCTCTCTGAGGTATTCGTAGGTGAATTTCAATGCAGAGGTTTTTTTTTCATCAAAACCTCATACCCAAGACCAAGCAGCATGGCCTGACTTAAAAAAACGGTGTGGTTGTGTTGGATGGGAGAAGCTGAAATAGGCATCAACTTCACTTTCATCACAATAGTTTCAAGTGGACAGCTAATCTAAAAGGGAGTTGTGCCAGAATTTCCAAAGATAGGACAAGATCACGCAAAGGTGATTTACAATGAGGCCCAATAAAAGATGATACACTAAAAGATGGTACAAATGAGGGACAATTGTATACATATAATGTAGATTGTGTACTGATGCAAGAACAAAGTCATAGAAGTCAAAGATTTTTTGTTTTATTCTTCTGTAAAATAAACAATTCAAGACTTAAAATCCAAATATCCATGTTAAATGGGAAGGCTGCCAGTGAATGAGTTAACTGAACCTCAAATGTCTAGCCAATTAAAAATCTGAATTATCTTTATTTTGCCAAGTATGTCCAAAAAACACACAAGAAATTTGTCTCCGGTATTTGGAGCCACTCTAGTATGACCTATGAGTTTTACTTTTGAGACATAAAGACATTGAGAAAAACAGTCACTGAGCAATAAAAGGTTGTTAGTAATCTGGTAATGCCAGTACAATTATTAATGTTTTTTTGATAATTGAATTGAAAATGACTCCACATTCGCTTTGCTGCATTAACGCGCCTACGCCACATACTCTATGTGAGTATATCTGTTCTGTCCCAATAACGAGCGGTATCAGAAGACTCCTGGGCAGAAGAATTGAGCTTTATTTAGGGTGAATCATCAGTATTGTGCTGTAAATGTAACGATATTCTACTTAACTGCAAGTTTGGGATTCATCCATCCATCCATTTTCTGAGCCGCTTCTCCTCACTAGGGTCGCGGGAGTGCTGGAGCCTATTCACTCACATTCACACCTACGGGCAATTTAGAATCTTCAATTAACCTACCATGGATGTTTTTGGGATGTGGGAGGAAACCGGAGTGCCCGGAAAAAACCCACGCAGGCACGGGGAGAACATGCAAACTCCACACAGGCTGGGCCGGGGATTGAACCCTGGTCCTAGGAACTGTGAGGCAGACACTCTAACCAGTTGTTCACCGTGCTGCCAAGTTTGGGATTCACTTGTGAAATTAGATTCATGTTGAGTTTACCTGGAGCATTGTTTCCCAAATTGTATTGAGCCAAGGCACGTTTTTACATTAAAACAATGACAATAGCACACGACCAAAAAGGAAAAAAAAAAAAAATCATAGAAAAATACAGTATATGCAGTGTATTGAAACAACGATGATCTCGTCACAATTTATTCACACATGGCACTCAGTATGAAATCTGGGCCTGTTTAGTTGAACACAAATACATAATTCTGTTGTATGAATAGCAACAGGTGGATACACAGGTGGATACACAGGTGACCGACTGGTTAGAGTGTCTGCACTCCGGTTTCCTCCCACATCCCAAAAACATCCATGGTAGGTTAATTGAAGATTCTAAATTGCCCGTAGGTGTGAATGTGAGTGTGAATGGTTGTTTGTTTGTATGTGCCCTGCGATTGGCTGGCAACCAGTTCAGGGTGTACCCCGCCTCCTGCCCGATGATAGCTGGGATAGGCGCCAGCACGCCCGCGACCCGTGTGAGAAGCGGCTCAGAAAATGGATGGATGGATAGATGGATGGATATACAGGTTTATGGTAGCTTTTGCCATTGCCTAGTCCTAGTGGAAGAGAATTTGATTGTTCTGCCTGTTTCTACATGTCGCTGGCATGGATAAAAGAAGAAAAATACACAATTTGTAGTAAATAAATTCACATTTTCTGACTAATTAAATGAAATGTGTTAATTTCCCATGTAACACCGGATGATCTCTCACGACATGAATGTGCTATAGAACATTGGTTGAGAATCACCGCTCTGGATGGACCTGGCTAGCTAATAGGCTCATTCTCACTGCTACATTATTAGCCTTTGGATTCCAGAATCCCCACATTTTTATTTAATTTTATTGCACTTGTCATATTTTATTTGCAATTCAGCTATTTGGAGGGAATTAATTATTCACAGTGCTAGTCCCTGGACACTTTTGAATGGTTACTTTCTGTTGGCTGCCTGATAAGATTGATAAACCCCCTGCAGCCTCGTTCTTTCTATTACCAGATGTTTCACTCCTGCGCAGGAGGTTGTTCTGTTTCATTCTGTTTCATAATTCCTGCAAAAATATTTTTAGCTTTTTTTTTTTTCCCGCAGCTACCATTAGTTTGTTCAGCTACAACAAATGTTCTTGGAGCGTACTGACTATTTTACTTTTTTTTGTCGATTCAGATCTTCTGACTCTGGCTCCACGTATGAGAAAATGAATGACAAAATTGGATCCAAGACTGTTCTGACTTACCTTTATGTCTGTCCAACCAACAAAAGAAAGGTAAGATGCAGCATGTTTTCATAATCTTAACATTTATTGATTTATTTCATATTTATGTCGAGACGTTATGTAAAGAATACAATTAATTTTAGAAACATCATCATTGATTAAGTTCTGTCGATTAACAATTAACTTTATCTGCGTAATATTCTAAAATCAGGGTCTGAAATACCTAATATCGCATCGTCAAATGCGTCGTAAAATTAGGTGTTTAGCGATGTGTTTCCCAATTTCCATCACTATAATATGCGATGCATGTTTTGAACCGTTTATTTTTCGTAACTCGACGAAGAGAGGGTGGAATGATAACAGAAATGGAAATTGCGTAGCAAGCAGAGATAAACAGGTACGCGATCGGTGATTGGTCAATGTCAATCGGAGAGCTCGCCAGTTAGCGGCAAAATATTCGCGGCACGGTGGCCGACTGGTTAGAGCGTCAGCCTCACAGTTCTGAGGTGCGGGGTTCAATCCCCGTCCCCGCCTGTGTGGAGTTTGCATGTTCTCCCCGTGCCTGCGTGGGTTTTCTCCGGGCACTCCGGTTTCCTCCCACATCCCAAAATCATGCATTAATTGGAGACTCTAAATTGCCCGTAGGCATGACTGTGAGTGCGAATGGTTGTTGGTTTGTATGTGCCCTCCGATTGGCTGGCAACCAGTTCAGGGTGTACCCCGCCTCCTGCCCGATGACAGCTGGGATAGGCCCGCGACCCTAGTGAGGAGAAGCGGCTCAGAAAATGGATGGATGGATGGATAAAAATATTTCAAAAAAAGAAATATAATAATAATAATAATAATATAATAACAATATAATACAGACAGATTGGTGCAACATCTGCAGTGATGCAAAAGTAGCATTAGTCTGTCATAGTCAAGAAGGAGCTGAGCCAAAAGGCATAGCTCTCGATTTACCGGTGGATCTACAACCCCAACCCCATTGGCACTATCACAGCCCCATACCATCACAGAGGGTGGCTTTTGAACTTTACGTCGTCCGGATGGTTCTTTTCCTCTTTGACCCGGAAGACACGACGTCCACAATTTACAAAAACAATGTGAAATGTGGACTCGTCGGACCACAGAACACTTTTCCACTTTGCATCAGTCCATCGTAGATGAGCTCGGGCCCAGAGAAGCTGGCGGCATTTCTGGGTGCTGCTGATTAATGGATTTTGCTTTGCAGAGTAGAGTTTCAAGTTGCACTTACGGATGTAGCGCTGAACATTTCGGGGTATCAGTGTCTTGCTCAAGGACACCACAGCTGTGAGTCCGGGGGTCGTTGGCAGATGGTCCAGTCGGGGTCTTGAACCTAAGTCCCCCCACGGTAGCAGGTGATGATCTTAACCATTGGGCCACAGCTGCCCAGACTAGGTACTAGGTAGGACAACACTGGCCTGGGTTTTGGTGTGGAAACTGGACTTCCAAGTTGGAGGCACGCCCCAAACCATGAATGGTATCATTCTTTTGGAATGCAAAACGCCATTAAGATGCCTTGCAAAGAGGACACTTTCCATCAACAGCAGTCGGTGGGTGGAAACTGCCTTGTTAATATTCCATTCAGTTGGAAAAAGAGTTTGGAACTGCCTCAATACCCGAAGAGGCCGTGTTTTTGTTTGTTACTTGTTGGAGGCAGAATGATTGAGTCTCTCTGAAATGGGCAAAAGCAGGGCATAGGGGCCGGGAGGGAGTGTTGGTGTTGAGTGAAGCCACCAGACGCGTGTCATTAGTGGATGTGGGCTCTCGCTGGCCCCATTGGACGAAGGAGGGCCATTGTGTGTTTTGATGTTAATTTCATTTGTAGATGATCTAATTTATTGCCCAGTGAGTGAACATTGGAAAGAAAGATGGATAGGAGTGGCATTCGTCAGGGGTTAACTTTGACCTTAACTGTTAGCCCACCGCATAAACCAGGCTTCTGCATGCGGCCCGAGAGCAGCTACTTGCTCCTCTGTGGACTTGATCTGCCATGCGAAGGTGTTGCTTTGTAAGTCGCTTGATCATGCTGAGAGCTGTGCTCTGTTGCACCACAGTGGTCGCAAGCGTCGTAGTTACGAACTCAAAGTCAATGGATGATCGCAATTTCAGCTCGTGCTCGCAATCATATGCTAATTTACTGTGGATATTGATTATTTTTGGTGTTGGAAGTGAAGAATCTTGGGCAAAATGTCCATGACTGTCTTGAGCCAGTGCAACAGCAGCCGCTTGGCTGGCCCTGGGCAACCAGCGTGCCACTGAATGAGACTGCTGTTGTTATCGGTCAACTTTTTTTTTTTATATCGGACCTATGGCATGACATAATTTTTTTTCCCAATATCGGCCCCATAATTATCATTCATACTACCATATCATCATAGGACCTGGTTTGAAGTGTACCAAAATGTTGTGTTGATTGAAAATCCTTCAATGACACTGTTGTTGCATCTGGCTCTCTATTCTTTCTTATCCCCTTTGTTCTTTTCCTTTCTGGAAATAGAAATACTTTTCACAAACAGCCAGCTAGTCACAGGTTGTGAGGGCCTCAAAAACTGTTTGTAATTACTGGTACTACAACGACAGTATTATATTGTCACAGCGACTGAATCAGCTATTTGGAAGAATAACCTAACAGAAACTGAAAGGGAACAAATTGGATTAAAAGTGTCGGCAGTTATTTCCAATGCCAAAGCCCCACCTCCTTACTCCCCCTAGAGGAAAGAAAAGCTCTGACATCGCTGAGCAGGGATATAAACATCACAATTCTGTCAGCAGACAAAAAGAGATACACAGTAATCCTAAACACAACAGACGAACATAACAAGGTACTCACACTTCTCACTGATGTCAACACATATGAACGACTAAAAAGAGAACCAACCAATGGGTACAAAAGACAAATAACTAAGTACCTACAAACGTTAAAGAAGTCAAAACCCAGGCTAGTGCTGTCCTACCTAGCCATTTGCATGGAGAGATGAAGCCTGCAAAACATCTTTATATTCTCCCCATCCAGTAAATAATATTTACCACCACAAAGTTTCAATATTAATGTTGATTATAAACTAAAAAAAAGTGTGAATTTGAAATGATTTCCTGAGCGCAATAAAGTACTTGTGTAAAAGTATAAATAACTAGGTAATTTTTTTTATCAGCTGGTTATCTGTTCATAAAGTAGTTATTTATGTAATAATAAATTGGTTATCCATTCATAAACCAATTATCTGTATACAGTAATCCCCACCTCCATCGGTTTAAATTCCTCCGTAATAAGTGAAATTCGTGAAAGAGAAATACCCTATATAATTACACCCGAGGCATGTTTTTTGTTGCATTTACGGCACTTGTTTTTTTTTTAAGGCCCATAAACACACAAAAATATAAACACAAACACATAATATGGAAATCTTGAGAGAGACCAAGAGCAACGGTTAACACAAAAATATTTTACAAACAGTAAAAAAGCAACAACTGCAATAAAAATCTGCAATATAGCGGGACCACAAAGTAAGAGCTGTGATATAGCGAAGGGCTGCCGTGTCTGTATTCCGTGATGATAAGTTGCAGGGACCAGGCTCTGGATTTTGTGGGGCTGTCCTGGTTGACACGCCTCTGCAACATCGCGTGGACATCGGGTACAGTGCCTCTGGATTGGTAGACTGGGGTGGTGGTACCCTTTTTCAGAAGCCTACCTGGTAAGGTCATTCAGGGGTGCTGGAGAGGAGGGTCCGTCGGGAAGTGGAATCTCAGATTCAAGATGAGCAGTGTGGTTTTCGTCCTGGCCGTGGAACAGTGGACCAGCTCTACAGCCTCGGCAAGGTCCTCGAGGGTGCATGGGAGTTCGCCCAACCAGTCTACATTTGTTTTGTGGACTTGGAGAAGGCGTTCGACCGTGTCCCTTGGGCGGTCCTGTGGGGGGTGCTTCGGGAGTATGGGGTACCGAATCCCCTGATACGGGCTGTTCGGCTGTATGACCGGAGCCCTTTGTGACTGATTCTGTTCATAACTTTTTTGGTCAGAATTTCAAGGCGCAGACGAGGCGAAGAGGGGGTCCGGTTTGGTGGCCTCAGTAGTTCATCTCCGCTTTTTGCAGATGATGTGGTTCTGTTGGCTTCATCAAGCCGTGATCTCCAACTCTCACTGGAGCAGTTCGCAGTCGAGTGTGAAGCGGCTGGGATGAGAATCAGCACCTCAAAATCTGAGACAATGGTCCTCAGTCAGAAACGGGTGGCATGCCCTCTCCAGGTCAGGGACGATCTCCTGCCCCAAGTGGAGGAGTTCAAGTATCTTGGGGTCTTGTTCACGAGTGAGGGAAGAATGGAACGGGAGATCGACAGGCGGATCGATGCAGCGTCTGCAGTGATGCAGACTTCTTATCGGTCGGATGTGGTAAAGAAGGAGCTAAGCCGAAAGGCGAAGCTCTCAATTTAAAATTTCAATTTCAATTTCCCTTTGAGATAGGGTGAGAAGCTCAGTCATCCGGGAGGATCTCAGAGTAGAGCCGCTGCTCCTCCACATCGAGAGGAGCCAGATGAGGTAGCTGGGGCATCTGATTCGGATGCTTCCCGGACGCCTCCCTGGTGAGGAGACTCTGGGGACGACCCAGGAGACACTGGAGAGACTACGTCTTTCGGCTGGCCTGGAAACGCCTCGCGATCCCCCCGGAAGAGCTGGATGAAGTGGCTGGGGAGAGGGAAGTCTGGGCGTCCCTGCTAAAGCTACTGCCCCCGCGACCCGACCGCAGATATCCATGGATGGATGGATGGACCATAACGCTCATATTCGAATTTAGCATTTCAAAAAGACAGCATGACCCTCGTGTGGCTGTAACTATGGTTGATCACACTGTGAGCTCTGCTTCTGCCTGTTTATTTTTCTCCCCTGACAGTGATGGAACAATCATCAGATCACACCTTGACTTTACAGTATCTCATCAGTGCACTGTGGTGCAACAGAGCAACAAAATGACAAACAATCAACAATTCTGAAGGAATAGACAAGGTTAACATTACACCAACGTCCCAGTCACAACAGGGGAACGCAAACAGTGATGGCGTTCAGACAAGACAGAGCAGTATAATCATCAATTGGGAATATTTAATTTATTACACTGATCATTCTGATTATAATCTCTCAAGGGAAAATTCAATTTATACTCTGCTCTATGTATTTTGTGTTGTTCACCACACACATAAAACCAAATCACATGCATGCTAAGGGAGATGTCAGAGTGAAAGTGGTGCACAAACAGCTTCGAGCTTGGGTTTGGTGTGTACATTTTTAAATTTTGTCCGCAGGGGGACATGAACCATGACCGTTTGGTTCCAAAGCTCAAGTTGTCACAAATGACCTGTTGCCCCTCCACTCAGTACAGGAGATGAGATGGACTGGGCAGGACATTTTGCATCACCAGGTTTTTACAGGCAGCCGACTGACGAAAATGTCCTAATGGTTTGGGTCATCTGTTTGTTTAGCATACATCTGACAGCCTTAAAAGCCTAATTTTTTATTTTTTTATTGTGGACCATCGGTAAACACCATTTTTGGGAGACCTCAAGCAGCCCTAGATAGAATCTTAGCATCCCCCAAATTATTATTTTTTTTTACTATACAGGAAGTCCTCGATTTACGAACGAGTTCTGTTCCTACGCTGGCGACGGAACACGAATTTCCGCGAAATACTTCTGTTATGGGTATTGTCCCACGTGATTGTAAAAGCAAGCTCAGTGTGTGTGGGCGTGTGCGTCGATGTGTGAGTGAGACGGGACTGCGCAGGCGTCGTCTGGCGGGACTGAAGGAGGAATGAGTGTGCGCCGGTGCGAATGTGTACAGTAGCAAGTGTAGTGACGGCGACCGGGGAAGAGTAGCGATTAGCGGAGGACCCGTTGACTTTGAATGTGCAGAGGAGCTAATAAAGCCATTAAAGCAGCAAATTGGTGCTTCATGCCTTTATTGTTGCCGCCACCCAGCTCAGCTGTGCAACGAGAGAAGGGAGTTAACCCCTGCGTCTCCCGACCACGGTCAGGTGACCGTAGCAGGAAAGGTTAACACTTCGTATAAAGAAACTAAAATACATTAAAATAAAAAAATAAGATGCTGTACTTACCATTACTGCTGAGAGTGTGAAAAAAGGCATATATTCTCCCGGGGCACAAACACAGACAAGCACTATGCACTAGCTAAGCAGAAACACTATGGTGCTGGGACAAAATGGCGGACGAGGCACGGGCGTCGTAAAGTCGAAACGTCGTAGGTCGAGTACGTTGTAACTCGAGGACTTCCTGTATATCAGTTTTGAACAGGCTAGAAAAGCAAATATAGAAAACAAAAGAAAAGACAAGAAAATATAGTATTTTGCTTGAAACCTATTATTTAACCACTGAAAATACAACACCCTGCGATTGGCTGGCAACCAGTTCAGGGTGTACCCCGCCTCCTGCCCGATGATAGCTGGGATAGGCTTCAGCACTCCCGCGACCCTTGCGAGGCTAAGCGCCTCAGAGAATGGATGGATGAAATATAACACCCTCAAAAGTGGTTTGTTCCACCACAGGGTCATTGCTAAGCATAAAGCTCTACTACTATTACTACTACACACACACACACACACACACACACAGTCGTGTATATTGATTACATACCCTTTGGCAGCGATGACAGCTTTCAAACATTTATTGTATTCATCTTTCAGATTTTTGCACTTCTCAGGTGGTATTTTTTACACTCTTCCTTTGCAATTTGTTCCAGTTGTTCTTGAACATTTGCAGGGTTCTTTTCCCCAATGGCAGATTTCAGCTCCCCCCAAAGATTTTCAATTGGATTGAGATCAGGACTCATTGCTGGCCATTCCAAAACGGTCCATTTTTTCCTTTTCAACCACACCTGTGTGCTTTTGGATGTGTGCTTTGGGTCTTTGTCTTGCTGGAGGGCCCATGATTTTTGCTTCAAACCAAGCTGTCTTATACTAGGTAAGACATTTTGCTCTAAAATTCCGATTTCCTGATATTTGTGAAACAGTAAAGGCCTCCAGTACCAGATTTGGAAAAGCAGCCCCACAGCATTATGGATCCTCCACCATGTTTGACTGTTGGCAGGGTGTTCTTTTCCTTAAAGGCTTCATTGCACCATCTGTAAACATACTGTTTGTGTGCATTGCTAAAAACTTCCCTTTTTGTTTAATCCGTCCATAAAATATTGTTTATGTTTTGCTCTTTTGTATCAAACAGATGTTCACTTAAGAAAAATGTTTCACTTGATTCGTTTTCTTCAGGGAATATTCCACATTTAGTACTTAAACTTGATGGGTGCCAATATTGGTGAGCACGACTGTATGGGGGGAGTCCCCCCCACAGAATGCCACCGTGGGTGGCTGCCCATATCGCCCATATCAGAAACCTTCACTGCTTACCATTATTTTTGTTCATTTTGTTGTCCTGTCGACGTATTGTATTTCCAACCAGCCTGCTAGTCGGGGGCGCCATAAAACAGCTCTCCGACCCCAATGTGTCACTGCAAGTGTGTGTTTAGACATGTTGATATACTTGTAGACCAATTCCAGCCACCTGTAGAGGTGGGACCCACCAGCCAGCTTGCGGGGGTTGCTTACAGCCTCACATTGTCGCACGATTGAAGCAGTTCTGAATCGCCTCCTGTTTCCCTTCCAAGAGTGTTCCTCCTCACTCTCTGTACAGTGTGTGTGGGCTTCCTGCATTAGCGTACTTGTTCGGCTTATATACAAATGTGTGCATACATACGCGTGCAGTTCACCTGCTGCTTGGAACACAGCAATGATCTCCGAGCGGGCGAGGGTAGGGTTACGACCGGTTGCAAATAAATGAAGGAATGGGAAACGCTGAGGTGGATGCGACACTAACAATTGTGCAGAAACTTTTTTTTTTTTTTTACATTCTGGCTGCAACTGTTCACTGGGAAAACTCTTGGCACTCCAGTCCGAGCTGGATACCGGGTCATAGCTCATTATCACTGGGACAAGCGAGGCCGGATTTGAATCCTGGTCCTCAGAACTGTGAGGCAGATGTGCTAACTAGTCGTCCACCGTGCCGCCCCTCATATAGTCTCAGAGGTACAACCTGGACTGGGGCCACACTTATCAAAAAGCAGGATTCTTCCTAAAAGTGTATAAACATACAACCATTCAGACTCACATTCACACCTACGGGCAATTTAGAGTCTTCAATTAACCTAATTAACATTTTTTGGGATATGGGAGGAAACCAGAGTACCCAGAGAAAACCCAGGAAGGCAATCCAACAATGATTATACTGTATTTAAAAGAGATTATATGTGCCAGTACCTACATGGCATTCATTAGGTTGTTCATACAGAAATATTTTTTGTGATTCCATAACCTTGCTGAATAATATTCAGTATATATAGATTTAGTAGTATGTTTATACTGTATATCACAACAAAACTACAACTTTTTTTCTGCTGTGTAATTAAAACAATCTAATTTTATAGAAGGAAAATGATACTACGAATAAAAATGAGTGCAGCTTCAGAGTCATAGCAACAAGCTATTCCAGTGTAATGCTTGTTAGATTAACTTGGAAGGGTCGTGTAGTTGTTTCCAAGTATTTGCCTGATGTGAGTCAAAGCCTGGCCTTTTCTACTGACATTGCTTCTGGTACAATTAGTTATTTTGGCATTCTCTCCCTACTTTTAATATTCCACCACATTTACTTAAAATTGCCCCTCAAATATGTATCTCTGTTCACTTCAACAGCAATAAAACAAAAATAAACAAAAAAACACACCTTGACTATTGTGTTTTTCCCCCTTGCTCACAGATTATGGTGTTGACTGATCCTGAGTTTGAGAGCAGTGTGCTAATCAGCTCTGATGAAGGAGCCAGCTACCAGAAGTACCGTCTCACTTTCTACATCCTAAGCCTGTTATTCCACCCTAGTGAGGAAGACTGGGCCTTAGCCTACAGTCACGATCAAAAGGTAAGTGTGAGCTAGATTTGATCTTGTTTCTTCATGTACCATGATAACGTGTGATTCAAACTTTTGATGATGATCACACTCACCTTTGTTTGAATTCTTTACTTTTTTTTATAAAATTTTAGCTTAATGTCAGTGCACGTTTCAATAATCAAGCCAACTTTGGGGCCTCGAAAATCCCAATGTCAACACGGAGGACGGTTGAGCCACGGACTGTGAAACGGAAAGATACCCACTTACCAAGAAACCTGAAGCTCGAGCTAGAATTTCCCCTGGTTAATGAGACTTCCCCACTCCCCAGGTGCCAAGATGAAAATGTGCAGACCCCACTTGAAAGGATGGCACTTTTAAAAGGTTTCAACTGGATTCCATTCCAATGACGAAGTTGTTTATTTGTGTTTTGTTCTTTTGATTGACGAGTGGTCGAAGATGTATTTAGGTGAAAAACCTCAAACAGAAAATACAAGCATGGAAATAAATACAAATCCATTTATACAAAAAGTACAACAAATATTTTAAACATTACGATTACTAATCAACTGAACAAAGGCTAAGGTTAAGTTTGTTAAGCAGGGTGATTAATGTAAGTTTCTTAACAAACCTGCTTTTAAAGATCAGAGGACAAAGATGTTCAAAATTTTCTTGATAACTCTAGTACCCCTTTACAAACCACATCTGCCATTTCGAAGTGATTATATAGCAGACATACAGCAGTTAAATTGATAAACATGATTCAGAATGCCCCTGCTGCTTTTTGCATACAGCGCCTTCCGGTCTTCGGCTCTATCTGGTGTTGTGACGTCACATATTTTTTAAATAAATCATTTTTTCAACAAGGTATTTAAGCCGTTTTATACAGCAAAGCTATGTTTTAAATAACTTTGATTTGAATACATTCTGAAGATTTTAGGTTCTGACAGAAATTCATCCATCCATCCATCCATTTTCTGAGCCGCTTCTCCTCACTAGGGTCGCGGGCGTGCTGGAGCCTATCCCAGCTGTCATCGGGCAGGAGGCGGGGTACACCCTGAACTGGTTGCCAGCCAATCGCGGGGCACATTGGAACAAACAACCATTCGCACTCACAGTCATGCCTACGGGCAATTTAGAGTCTCCAATTCATGCATGTTTTTTGGGATGTGGGAGGAAACCGGAGTGCCCGGAGAAAACCCACGCAGGCACGGGGAGAACATGCAAACTCCACACAGGTGGGGCCGGGGATTGAACCCGGGTCCTCAGAACTGTGAGGCTGACGCTCTAACCAGTCGCCCACCGTGCCGACAGAAATTCAGTATCTAAATAAACAAAATACATTAGAACCCTCAAGCATTTCACCTTGGCAATATTGAATTAACAATTCAAACAAATTGCAACTGAAGCAGCATTTACAGTGAGTGTAACACTGTTAAATTCAGCACGTGCTCTGATTGCCATTCGCCAGACCTGGTGTTTCCCAGGCAACCAGTTATGGGGGAGAGGAATCCAGGACCAGGGAGGATGAAGAGACCAGGCAGGCAGATTGGCAAAACACAGACCCTTTCCAAAAAATGAGAATATCAGGGAAAAGTGTATTTACTTCGATAATTCCATTTAAAAAGTTAAACTTTCATAGATTATAGATTCAGGGCCGACAATTTAAACAGTTTCAATGATTTATTTGTTTATTTTTACATAATTTGAGGTACAAAATGAGGAATTCAACAAATTAGAATACTGTGAAGAAATTACCATTTACCTCGCAGTTTTTGAAGAAAAAAAAGAAAGAAATTAGGGTCACATTAAATAAATCAAAATATGGTTCTTTCAAAACGATATGTTAATTTTCAATACTTGGTTTGGAATCCCTTTGCTTTACTGAGTGCGTTGACGCGCCGTGGCATTGAGGCAATCAGCCTGTGGCATTGCCTGGGAGTTTTCCATGCTATTCTATTTTTTTGGAAAGGGTCTGCGTACGTAATAACGATATGTATCATAATCCATCCATCCATTTTTCCTCCGCTTATCCAAGGTTGGGTCACGGGGGTAGTCTGGTACCCCATACTCCCAGAGCAACCCCCAGAGGACCTTTCAAGGGACATGGTCGGATGCCTTCACAAAGTCCACAAAACACATGTAGATTGGTTGGGCGAACTCCCATGCACCCCCGAGGACCCCGCTGAGGATGTAGAGCTGGTCCACTGTTCCACGGCCACAATAAAAACCATACTGCTCCTCCTGAATCTGAGATTTGACTTCCTGATAGACCTTTCTCTCCAGAACCCCTGAATAGACCTTACCAGGGAGGCTGAGGAGTGTGATCCTCGTGTAGTTGGAACGCACCCTCTGGCCCCCCTTCTGAAAAACGAGAACCATCACTCCGGTCTGCCAATTCAGAGGCACTGTCCCTGATGTCCGTGCAATGTTGCAGAGGCGTGTCAACCAGGACAGCCCCACAACATCCAGAGCCTTTAGAAACTCACGGCAGATCTCTTCCACCCGTGCAGCCCTCCCACCGAGGAGCTTTTTAACCACCTCGGTGACCTCAACCCCGGAGATAGAAGTACCCAGCTCAGCGTCCACAGACTCTGCTTCCTCATGGGATGGCGTGTTGGTGGAATTGAGGATATCTTCAAGGTATTTAGCCCACCAACTCACAACATCCCCAGTTTAGGTCAGCAGTGCACCGTCCCAACTATACACAGTGTTGACGGTGCACTGCTTCCCCCTCCTGAGACGTCAGATGGTGGACGAGAATTTCTTCAAAAATTTCCGGAAGTCGTCCTCCATGGCCTCACCAAACTCCTCCCATGCCCAAGGTTTTGCCTCAGTAACCACAAAGCCAGCCCATACCCATCAGCTACCTCTGGAGTCCCACAGGGAAAAAAGGCCCGATACGACTCCTTCAGCTTGACAACATCCCTTACCGCTGGTGTCCACCAACGGGTTTGAGGATTGGTGCCATGACATGCACCGACAACCTTACGGCCACAGCTCCAGTCGACCGCCTCAACAATGGTGGCACGGAACATGGTCCAGTCGGGCTCAATGTCCCTGACCTCCCCCGGGATGTGGCCAAAGTTCTGTCAAAGATGGGTGTTGATAGGAGTTGACGTTCGTAACAGATCCTCACAATACATTTGGGTCTGCCAGGTCGGACCGGCGTCTTCCACTACCAACGGAGCCACTACCAACGGAGCCAGCTGCCGTAAGTCTGATGTTACGACCACAAAGTCGATCATCGAACTGGGTGTCCTGTTGCCAAGCGTACATGTGTATACCCTTACATTATGTCTGAACTTGGTGTTCGTTATGGACAATCCATGACAGCCACAGAAGTCGTATAATTTGAACACCACTGGTCGGGGGCGCTGTTCCTCCCAATCACGCCACTCCTGGTCTCACTGTCATTGCCCACGTGACCGTTCAAGTCCCCTCAGCAGAAAGAGGTAGTCCCCAGTGGGAGCCGTCTCCAGCACCCCCCTCCAAGGAATCCAATGGTGGGTATTCTGAACTGCTGTTTGGTGCACAGGCACAAACAGCTCAGGCTCTTTCCCTGCTAGAGAGGTGACATTCCACGTCGGTAGTGCCAGCTTCTGTAGCCAGGGATTGGATCGCCAAAGTCCCCACCTTCGGCTGCCATCCAGCTCAATACGCACGCGACCCTTTTGGCCTTTCCCCCAGGTGGTGAGCCCATGGGAAGAGGGACCCATATTACCTCTTCGGGCTGTGCCCGGCCGTGCCCCATGGGTGTAGGCCAGCCACCAGGCGCTCGCCTTTGAGCCCCACCTCCACGGCTGGCTTCAGAGGGGGGCCGCGGTGACCCACATCTGGGCAAGGGAAAACGCAATCCACTTATATTTTTCATCATAGGAGTCTTTTAGCTGTGCTTTGTCTGGTCCCTCACCTAGTACCTGTTTGCCATGGGTGACCCTACCAGGGGTGCTTTAAAAAAAAAAAAAAAACACCTACCATATGATATAATTGTTTTAAATTTTAAATCAAGTGTATTTGTATAGCCCTTAAACATACAGGAGCTTGAAAGGGCTTCACAGGCCGACAGTTGACGAAGATCAGTGACATCCCTTATCTAAAGCCCCTAACTGTACAAAGAAAAATTCAAAACCTCATTTCGGGGAAAAAAGAATAAACCTAAAATAATAAAGGGACCACAGATGGAGGGATACCCTCACAGGATATCCAGGCTGCAATGGATGCAGTAAATTTAGATTTCCCTCTTCGCTCACCTGTAACGAGGGAATCCTATTTAGTTTCTTTCGACTACTCAGTAATATAGTGCTTGAGCTGCGGGGAGTGGAGCCGGGGGCGGAGTGTGCAGTCAAAGTGTTGATGATCAATGTGCCCTGCAGTTCAGATTAGGTCTCTGAGCTACAGTAGCTGTGTTTTACGTTGAAACACGAGCCAAGTGATCCACTGCTAATAGTTGTCACAGTGGTTGGGTCAGGCCGGCTGTTGCTTGTTGGGCCACCTGTTCCAGACATTCGGGTTCGGTCGTTGCGGTAGTCTCAAGAAGCAGTATTTCTTTTCTATTTTTTTTTTTTTTTTTAATTCACTTAATTTACAGCTCAGAACACAGAGCTAACATGACATCCACATAGCTACCGTACTATTACTGTATTTCCACATGACGCTACTTTCTTCTCCGCCTCGTGTTTCTTCTTTGTCTCTCATCTACATCTCTTATCCACTCTACATAATCCTTTTATATGGTGTCCCGAGTGTTCAGACTGAGACACCGCAGTCAGGTAAAACAGGGGCTTCACAACAAGCTGAAAAACCTTTTTTCCTAAAACTGAACATCAGAAACTGTTCTTTTATTAGTGCTTTTCCTGGTTAAATGGTAGCAAACTTAAGTGGTTTATTAAGCACTTTGTTATCGCATGTATTTTAGTTCTTGGCACTTTATTACATTTGTTGAAAACTGCGTGTTTACCAGATATTTTGATGAGTATTTTTTTTAAATATTTAATTTGTCATTAATATTTTATTCTTTTTATTGTGTTTTTTATATATTGTATGTGTTTATGAATAGATAAAATATCAGAAAAAAATGGAATTGACTTTAAGGAAAAATATAGCTGGATATACTGTATATCATCATTGGGATATTAAATCACCTAAATTACCTAAGTAAATGGACTGAACTTCATATAACGACAACCTACAAAGTACACAAAGGTAATGCTTCTTCTTCACCCATTCACACACACACAAACACACACACACACACACATTCTTGGTAAACAGATTGGCACAAAAAAGTATATAGTTTTGAAATCTTGTGATGACACGTTTACTCCCATATACAGTATATTCACACAAAAGGCCTCTTTATACTCCAGCGCTCAGGCGGGCGACAACGCCCGCATTGCATCACGTGACCGACCCATTGGGCCTCGCGGACACTCTGCATCGCTTGACGCGCACACGGCAAAAATTGTTGCTGCGCATAGAAGGCCACGGAGATCATCTCTCATGATTGGTCCGTTTTAGTCACATGCTGTGATGATATAATCAGCGTTTCTCCCGGTTCCACATAGCACCTACGCCGCTGCCTTCTCGATCAATTTGGCAGAATAATTAAACGTATCATCTGGTCATCTAGGTCCATTTGTTCTAGCAGACTCTGTTCCACGGTCGCCATTGTTGTTGCTTTGTTCCTTGTTACGGAAAGGAAAGTCAAAACGGCTACTGGAAATAGCCAAAAAATGCAGAGGAAACTCCACCCTGTGGCGTCCTAGCCAATACCAGCCGTAGCGACACCCCTGACAAGGAGGAGAACTGCAGCACAATTTCAAAACAGCGCGCGTGGGTTGCGCTCAAGTATAAAGGCAAACTGCGTATGGGATCGCCGCAGTGACGTCAGCGCGGTCGCCATCCGTGAGAGTATAAAGAGGCCTTAACAGTGTTCGATACATTGGAAGCTGTAAATACTCATGCAAACATATGTATTCTTCGAAATAATATCAGCATACAGTATATAAGTTTGTTTCATACGCTATGAGTTGTTGTTCATTTAACCTTTTGTGTCAATGTACTTTTCTGTGTTATGATCAGTGAATAAACATTTTATCCCTCAACACTATATGTATATATATATCCATCCATCCATTTTCTGAGCCGCTTCTCCTCACTAGGGTCGCGGGCGTGCTGGAGCCTATCCCAGCTGTCATCGGGCAGGAGGCGGGGTATACCCTGAACTGGTTGCCAGCCAATCGCAGGGCACATAGAAACAAACAACCATTCGCACTCACACTCATGCCTACGGGTAATTTAGAGTCTCCAATTAATGCATGTTTTTGGGATGTGGGAGGAAACCGGAGTGCCCAGAGAAAAGCCACGCAGGCAAGGGGAGAACATGCAAACTCCACACAGGCGGGGCCGGGGATTGAACCCGGGTCCTCAGAACTGTGAGGCTGACGCTCTAACCAGTCGGCCACCGTGCCGCCATATATATATATATATATATATATATATATATATATATATATATATATATATATATATATATATATATATATATATATATATATATATATATATATATATATATATATATATATATATATATATATATATATATATATATATATATATATATATATATATATATATATATATATATATTCACAATTTGATGTTGACTGGACCCAGAAGCAAGCAGAGACTGAGAGGGTTGTGGTGAAAGGTTTATTGAAGAGGATATTAAGGTTATTAAGACAGGCTTGAGTCGTGACACATCGAAAGTTGGATGCATCTTCAGAGATTGCGGAAGTTTAAGTTGAACTGACGATGGATTGAGGATTTTAGTGATGGGGAACGGACCAATAAAGTGCGGAGTGAGTTTGCGGGACTCAGTCTGGAGTGGGAGGTCACGGGAGGAAAGCCAAACGGTCTGACCCACCTTGTACTCAGGTGTAGGGGAATGACGAAGGTCCACGAGCTGTTTATTTTTCTCCGCGGACCGGACCAAGGCCGCCCAGACGTCCTTCCAAACGGACTGGACCCTTTTCATGTGATCCCTAACCGCGGGAACTGCCACCGCATGCTCCTGTTCCTTAAATAACGGAGGTTGGAAACCGTAGCAGGACATGAACAGAGACATTCCGGTGGCGGAGCTGGTGAGGGAGTTGTGGGTGTATTCAATTCATGGGTGGAAGGTGCTCCAGGAGGTGGGGTTATGTGTGGCAACGCAGCAAAGAGCTGATTCCAGGGACCGATTCGCCCGCTCCGTCTGGCCGTTGGTCTGAGGATGGTACCTGGAAGACAGGCTGGCTGCTGCGCCCACCGCTTTACAGAACTCCAAACAAGGGAGGAGAACTGAGGACCACGGTCCGAGACGATGACGATGGGGATACCGTGGAGTTTGAAAACATGATGAACAAGGAGGTTAGCACTTTCAAAGGCAGAGCGAAGCTTGGGAAGGGGAATGTAATGGACGTACTTAGAAAATCGATAGACAATAGTGAAAATGATAGTGTTACCTTCAGAAGGAGGTAGTCCGGTAACGAAGTTCAAAGTGATGTGAGACCAAGGACTGTCATGAACGGAACAGAGGATAGGACCCAAAAATGCACGACTCCAAAACAAATGGACAGTTTCCAAAAAGAGAGGTTTAATAGACGGGCATAGGTCGGTACACAGGCAGGCAATCCAAGAAAGGCAACAGTATCCAAAAACATGAGGCAAAGAGGCAAGGTCGATAATCGGAACAGGGTCAAGTCTTACTGTGAGTCTGTGACGTGGAAACAAGGAATGCTGGAACGCGACGACAAGGTACAACGAACTGGCAACGAGAGGGAATGAGACACGAGGTTAAATACAAGGGGTAATTTGGGTGAACGAGGCACAGGTGGTGAAGATGCTCACAGGAGCAGGTGTGTGTGAAACAGGGGGGAGGACAAAACCCGGAACACACACACATGACAAGGACGGCTCTGGATATCAACGGCCGGCCCCAGACGGCCCTGGAGCCCCTGGATGCGCAACGTGGAAGTCCCGAATGAGCGAATCATCCATGATAAACGCAGACGGTACCCATGAACGTTCCTCAGGCCCATAGCCCTCCCAGTCCACCAGATATTGAAACCCCCTCCCCCTCCGACGAGACGACAACAGCCGCTTCACAGAGAAGACAGGGCCTCCATCCACAAACCGGGGGGGAGGAGGGGGCATGGAAGGCGGGACCAGAGGGGACTCCCAGGCTGGCTTGAGTAGGCTGACGTGAAAAGCAGGGTGGACCCGCATCGACCTTGGGAGCCTCAGCTGTCACAGTGACAGGGTTGATGATCTTTGTGATGGGGAAGGGCCCAACGAACCTGGGAGCGAGCTTCTTGGACTCCACCCGGAGTGGAATATGTTTGGTCGAGAGCCAAAGTCGCTGACCCACTTTGTAGTTCGGGGCCGGTGTCCTCCGACGGTCAGCAGCGGCTTTGTAGGACCGTCCCTGGCGCAGCAGCATCTGGCGGGCTCGCTCCCAGGTCCTCCTGCAGCGTCTCACCAAGGTTAATGCCGCTGGAACTGTGGACTCTGGGGCTATGGCAGGAAACAGAGATGGTTGGTAACCATGCACAACGTGATAAGGCGATAGACCAGTGGATGCAGAGGGGAGGGAATTGTGGGAGAATTCGACCCAAACCAGTTTCTGAGACCAGGATCGCGGCTCCTGTGAAGCGAGACATCGGAGCCCAGTCTCCAGGTCCTGGTTCAGCCTCTCGGTTTGGCCGTTGGTTTCAGGATGAAACCCAGATGACAGACTGACGGTAGCACCTATGAGATTGAAAAACTCCTTCCAAAATTGCGAAATGAATTGGGGACCCCTATCAGACACCACATTCTTGGGGAAACCATGGAACTTGAAAACCTGATTAATCATCAGCTCGGCAGTGTCTTAGCTGAGGGGAGTTTTGGAAGTGTAATGAAGTGTGCCATCTTAGAGAACCTGTCAACCTGTAAGAATGGTGGTATTGCCTTTAGAGGCCGGTAATCCTGTCACAAAGTCTACGGAAATGTCTGACCAAGGACGTTGTGGTATTGGTAGGGGTCGCAACTCCCCAGGAGGACATTGATGAGAGGGCTTGTTAGCAGCACATACCTGGCAAGCATTGACGTAATCGATAACATCCCTCCTAACATTAGGCCACCAAAAGCGCTGTTCGACCACTGATTGCGTCTTGGCAATGCCTGGGTGACATACAGTTCGGTTCGTGTGAGCCCAGTGGATGACTCTTCCCCTTAAGGGTCGGAACCACATAAAGCCTGTTTTCAGGGCAATCTTCAGGGCTAGGAGTGTCTTTCAGAGCCCCTTTAACCACAGTTTCAATGTCACAAACAAAAGCGGAAATGAAACATAACTTAGGCAAAATAGTCTTAGGGTCGGACAAAGAATTCTCTTCGGAGAAAATACGTGACAAAGCATCTGGCTTACCATTTTTAGAACCAGGTCGGTAGATAACGTGAAATTAAATCTAGTGAAGAACAGAGCCCATCTAGCCTGCCTCGCATTTAATCTCTTAGCAGTCTTAATATACTCAAGGTTCTTGTGATCTGTCCATACTAAAAACGGAGTCTGTGCCCCCTCTAGCCAGTGCCTCCACTCCATCAAAGCCACCTTGACTGCCAACAGTTCACGGTCACCAATGTCATAATTTTTCTCAGCTGGGGTCAGTTTTTTGGAGAGAAAAGCACAAGGATGTAATTTATCATCCTTGAGAGATTTCTGGGAGAGCACTGCTCCTATTCCGGCATCAGACGCATCGACTTCTACCACAAACTTCTGTTTGAGATCTGGCAAAGTAAGGATGGGAGCGGAAGTAAAGCTCGACTTAAGTTTTTGAAAAGCTGCCTGACAAAGCGGGTTCCATACAAAAGGTTTGTGTGGCGAGGTAAGATCATGCAAAGGAGAGGCTATAGAACTGAAATTTCTGATGAATTTTCTGTAGAAGTTTGCGAACCCTAAGAACCTTTGTACATCTTTGCGTGATGTGGGAGTAGGCCAATTAATAACTGCATCGACTTTGCAAGGGTCCATCTTGACTTCACCTTGAACCAGGACGAAACCCAGAAAAGAAACGGACGCCTTGTGGAACTCACATTTCTCAGCCTTGACATATAGTTGATTCTGCAGTAACTGCTGCAAAACAGAGCGGACATGAATAATGTGAGTCTCCTCATCCGGGGAGAATATCAAAATGTCATCTAAATAAACAAAAACATAAACATTCAACATGTCACGCAGGACATCATTGACAAGGTTCTGGAAAACAGCTGGAGCGTTAGTAAGCCCAAAAGGCATTACCAAATATTCATAATGTCCCGTTGGTGTGTTGAATCCTGTTTTCCATTCATCCCCCTCCCTTATCCTGACTAGATGATATGCATTTCTTAAGTCCAGTTTGGTGAAAATCTTGGCTCCCTCCAGGAACTCAAAGGCGGTGGAGATGAGAGGAAAAGGGTACCTGTTTTTTACCGTGATCTCGTTGAGACCCCGGTAATCGATACAGGGTCGCAGGGTCTTGTCTTTCTTGTCCACAAAGAAAAAACCTGCTCCCGCAGGGGATGAAGATGGGCGAATGATCCCGGCTGCCAGTGATTCCTCCACGTACTCCTTCATGGCCTTGTGGTCCGGCCCTGAAAGAGAGAACAACCTCCCTCGTGGGGGTGTGGTTCCAGGCACCAAGTCAACAGCACAGTCATAAGGTCTGTGGGGTGGAAGGGATTTGGCCTTGGACTTGGAAAAAACGTCTTTAATATCCTGGTAACAGGTGGGCACTTGAGATAAATCAGGATCCCCAGATGGGGTCTGTGGATTGTCCTTAGAAACATGACCCTGAACATCACATGGCGGTTTGAAACAGTTCCGGGCGCAATTGCTGCCCCATGACATAACCTGCCCAGAGGACCAGTTTATCAGTTTATTTTTGAAAGGGGACAATGCAATTTCATAAAACACATGAAGTACACATGGTTAAAAAAGACAGAATTAACCAGAAGGCTAGTTTTCATCTGTAGTCCCCTGGCCATGATGTAAAAAAGCAGTAAAATACATCTACAAGACAATATAATACAGGATACATAATCAAACTAAACTATTAAGAGAGAATAAAACCATAATTTTTTTGATCATAACAAAAAAACAACATAACATACTTGTCTTTTAGTGTTGGCAGCTATAGGTGTTAACTAGCCACATTTTCATTTTTTTTGTGAAGGCCTTGTATGTTGTAAGCAGTTTAACCTCCTCAGGTACTGAGTTCCACTCACCAGCGCTCCTCACTGACCAGGCTGACTTACTGAAAGTGCTCCTGCGCAGAGGAATGAGACAGTCTCCTCTGACAGAGCCTCGAGTGACACGCTCAGAGCTGTTTCTTTGGCTGATGAACTCAGCCAGAGGAGCTGGGGCCAAATCATGCAGTACTTTATAAATCAAATTTAAATCTGCAAACATGTGAAGACTGTCCCAGTTTAAAAGACTGTATTTTTTTTAAATTGCACAGTGATGATAGTGCCTTGGTTTTTTATCCATCACTTTAATTACTTGTTTGTACAAAACTTCCAATGGTTTTTTTTTGCATTCTGACCAGCCTGGGACCAACTGGTTATGCAATTGTTAAAGTAACTAAGAATCATTGAATGCAGGTAAATTTTTGCAGCTTCAGTTGACATTTCATTCCGAATTGCACGAAAATTTGCGAGGTTTAATTTGATATTTTTACACAATTTGTCAATATGGGCTTTAAAGGAAAGCTGTGAATCTATTATTAACCCAAGATATTTGTATTGGCTGACAATTTGCATTTTTTCTCCATTAACAAGTCTGTCGGGGTCAGGTGATACTCTATTTGTTTTCGTGAAATACATGCCTACAGTTTTAGAAACGTTTAGCTGTAGACAGCACTCCTGCAACCAAGTTGTGACACAGGACATTGTATTAGTGAGTTTAGCAGCAACAGTATCTTTGGAGCGACCATGAACAAAGAAAACTGTGTCGTCTGCATACATTACGCACTGTGCTTCAGAGCAAACAGTGGGCAAATCGTTGATATAAAGACTAAATAAAAGGGGGCCTAATATTGATCCCTGAGGGACTCCAGAGGTTAGCCTAAGAGACTCTGATCTGCAGTTGTTAACTGATACAGATTGTGTTCGGTCATGCAGATATGATTTAATCCAGCTCACAGCTTTGCAAGAGAAGTTAAATTTTGAGAGCTTGGTAAGAAGAACAGAGTGATTTACTGTATCGAAAGCTTTCCTGAGGTCCAAGAACACCGCCCCTACAACTCCACCCTTGTCGAGAGAAGATTTTAGTTTCTCAATGAAGAGGCATGTAGCCATTTCAGTGGAATGCTTGGATCTGAAACCAAACTGCATGGCGTGGAGAGAGGGGGAGCTGCTGATTAAATAATGGACAATCTGCTCTGACACCCATTTTTCTGCTACTTTGGAAATGGCCGGAAGAATGCTTATAGGTCGGTAGTTATTCAGAGAAGTTGATTCACCGGATTTAAAGACAGGGGTAACAATAGCAGATTTCCAGGCCTTTGGAAAGTGACCAGATGAAATGTGGGGGTTATGTAATTTCAACCATGGGTTCCCTAAGATAAGGTCATGATTCATGGCGTCAAAAACATGAAAACTAATGCGTTCCGAGTGAGAATCAGGAAATGTCAATGTGAGTGTTTGGGTGCGGTGAGTGATCTTGCCCATAAAACTGCCGTCTGCAGCATAGGTGTTGCGGTGGCGTTTTATTTCAAAGGTTCTAAGGTGCATACGTCTAACGAGGATGGAGTTGAGTAAGTTTGCGTCAGAACCAGAGTCAATTAATACAGGTGTATGAATTTCTTTATCAGGAGAGCATAGTGTCACTTTAGGAAGAACCCGTGTAGGGTCTTCCTTAATGAAATTCAGACTCACTTCTCCCGTGCCCTTGCTACTTTGACGTGACAGTTGCTCATGGAATGACCCAACTGACCGCAGTAGAAGCACCGCCCTTCCCTCAGCCGGCGTTGACGTTCCTCAGGGGAGAGACGGAACCTGCCCAGTTGCATGGGTTCATCCGTGGGGACGCTAGCCAGTGGGTTGAGACCGGAACCAGGGGATCTGCCTTGGATTGGCTGGTCACCGAGGCTCGTCCTCCAAGTGCGCGGTGACGCAGCCCTCCACCGATCTCCATCTAGCTCGCGATCCAAAAGCCTCTTGTCGATCTTTACGGCGAGAGCGATGAGAGTGTCCAAGTCGGTCGGCAGGTCTAGCGGGACAAAATGATCCTTGACGGCGGGGGATAGTCCTTGAAAAAAGGCATCGAGTATCGCCCGATTATTCCAATGACTCTCAGCTGCTAGAATGCGAAACTCAATCGCTTAATCTGACACCCTGCGCTTGCCTTGGGACTTGCTTGAAACTTGCCTTGTTGTAAGGTGACAAGGGAGCGAGCTGCCTCACGATCTGGAGTGGAAAATTGAAAAATTAGCTCCATAGTCTTTACGAAAAAAGCCCATGAATGACACGCGGCGGAATTGCGGCTCCATTCAGCAGTAGCCCACGCCTCCGCACGACCAGTCAGGTGGGAAATGACGAAAGCGATTTTTGCCCGCTCGGTGGGGAAGGCAGCTGCCTGCAGCTCAAAGTGGAGTTCGCACTGCGTGATGAACAGCTTAATGTTCCCAGAATTTCCAGAGAACCTCTCCGGTCGAGAGAGCTGTGGGCAGACAGCAGCGGAGGTGGCAGGTGGCTGCATGGTGACTACTTCACATGGAAATGCCGTGGCGGTATTGGGTGTGGTGCCAACTGGTTCCTTCTCTTGAATAATTTTCATAAGAAGTTCAAACTGTGAGGCCACCTGTTTCATCATATTTTCCTGATGCCTTGACAGTCCCTCTAGATGAAGGTGGAGGGCAGCAATCTGCTCATCCTGCTTCCAGAGGCGTTGACCCTGCGCTTGAAGGGCTTTGCACACTGGGTCTGAGTCTGCTGGGTCCATGTTATGGCCAGTTCGTTCTGTCATGAACGGAACAGAGGATAGGACCCAAAAATGCACGACTCCAAAACAAATGGACAGTTTCCAAAAAGAGAGGTTTAATAGACGGGCATAGGTCGGTACACAGGCATGCAATCCAAGAAAGGCAACAGTATCCAAAAACATGAGGCAAAGAGGCAAGGTCGATAATCGGAACAGGGTCAAGTCTTACTGTGAGTCTGTGACGTGGAAACAAGGAATGCTGGAACGCGACGACAAGGTGCAACGAACTGGCAACGAGAGGGAATGAGACACTAGGTTAAATACAAGGGGTAATTAGGGTGAACGAGGCACAGGTGGTGAAGATGCTCACAGGAGCAGGTTCGTGTGAAACAGAGGGGAGGACAAAACCCGGAACACACACACATGACAAGGACGGCTCTGGATATCAATATTTTAAGACTGCTTGCGTGGAGGAATGGGCCAAAATAAACACCAAAGCAATACATGTGACTAGTTTCTCCATACATGAGGCGTCTTGAAGCTGTCATTGCAAATAAAGGCTTTTGTACAAAGTATTAAATAAATACCAGATGGCGTGGTCAATACGTGTGAGTTCACATTATTACACACAACTTATTTTCTTATATTATTTGTTCTGCTTTCTTTATATGTATAGATGATTTGGGTTGTTCCCAACATCTGGTGACATTTTCAGGTCAATGGCACCTTTGGAACTATATTTAGAAAGAAAAATGGTGACGTGTTAAATACGTATTTCAGCCACTCTATATATATATATATACACATATATATATATATATATATCCATCCATCCATCCATCCTCTGAGCCGCTTATCCTCACACGGGTCACGGGAGTGCTGGAGCCTATCCCAGCCATCTTCGGGCAGGAGGCGGGGTACACCCTGAACTGGTCGCCAGCCAATCGCAGGGCACACATAAATAAACAACCATTCGCACTCACATTCATTTAGAGTCTTCAATCAACCTACCATGCATGTTTTAGGGATGTGGCAGGAAACCGGAGTGCCCGGAGAAAACCCACGCAGGCACGGGGAGAACATGCAAACTCCACACAGGCGGGGCCGGGGATTGAACCCCGGTCCTCAGAACTGTAAGGCAGACGCTCCAACCAGTATATATAAAACAAATAAAATATAATAATAATATATAATAATAGCGGCACGATGGACGACTGGTTGGAGCGTCACAGTTCTGAGGACCCAGGTTCAAATCCTGCCTTGCTTATGTGGAGTTTGCATCTTTTCCATGTGCCTGTGTGGGTTTTCTCCTGGTACTCCGATTTCCTCCCACATCCCAAAAACATGCATGGTAGGTTAATAGAAGACTCTAAATTGGCCGTTGGTGTGAACGTGAGTGTGAATGGTTGTTTGTTTATATGTGCCCTGCAATTGGCTGGCGACCAGTTTAGGGTGCACCCTGCCTGAAGATAGCTGGATAGGCTCCGGAACGCCCGCGACCCTAATGAGGATAAGCGGTATGGAAAATGAACGAATGAATATAATAATATGCTGTGACTGAGCGAGATTGTATGACTTGACTTACAACTTGCTTAAACCTAGTAATGACTTGAATTGACTTGCTCGAAATTTTGTGGTGACTCGACTTGACTTGCTTGATTTTTTTCTCCAGGAACTTGGGACTTGCTTGAAACTTGAAGGTTATCACTTGTGACTTACTCCCGCCTCTGCCCTGTGGCACCATGCTGCCTCTTTTTTTAACAAACGTATAATGGTATACAATTGCAGTTACTCTGCAATATCCACTGTGATGTTTTTTTTTTCCTCCCCCCAACTCAAATCCTTGCTATACAGTACATGACGTCCAAAGCCATGTGTGAATGATTGATTGCTATATCATTTAGAGCCGACAGGGTCTGACTCCTGATGAAAAGGACATACTGTAGGATAGCTTTTCAATTTCACATGAGCATACATATTAGATTTTCTGGTATGTGCATCTCTCTAAATTGCCTTCTATCAAATAATCCCATGCTCTCTGGTCAACTATTCCACACATCAGTCACTTGAAGTATAACAGGGTCATGACATTGAAACTCAGCTCAAGCTACTCTGCACAGAAACAGGTGCTGTTCAAATCAATTAAAGTAGGAATGTTTTGTAAGCATGAGTGGGAAACAGCTACACCCAAACCAAGATTATTAATAAATTGTATTAAAATAGTAAAAATGGTCTCTTCATCTTCCATTTTGCATTACATTGTCAATAAAATATGAGGTGCATCTGGCTTGCACACAAATAGGCAAGATTAATAGCAGCGACATCGACTGATCTCACTGATTAAATCCTCCTCAGTCATAAAAAACAGTTGCAGCTCAAGCAAAGCAGCTCAAGAAGGCTATAATGTAGCTGTGACATGCATTTGGCAACTCAAAATTATCAACACGGTTGTGGCCAACCCATCCAGTCACATGCTTTTGGAATTTGCATCATCATTTAGACACATTGGCACCAAAAGAAAAAAGCACCAGAAGATGACTACTGCTGCTACACTCATTTCCATTCCCCCCTGAATGTGTCTGCAGACTACGACCACATCCTCAGGGTCATTAAAAAAAAAAATTTCTTCATCTAATAAATCAAGAGATTAAACAGATGTAAGTGGTCTCTTCATTCCCCTCATAGCCTCAACCCTTCATTTTGAGTTTCAACCCAGCAGCAAGCAGCTTTTAAAGTCATTTTCAGTTTGTGACTGGCTAATACTTTTCAGTCGATGTCACTCTGAATTTCATCAGCAGTGTGTTGGTTTTTGGCTTTGGAAAAATGTGACTTTTAGTTCTTGCATGCATGACTGAGACTATTGTGTACAACATCAAAATCCATGATGCGACAAATGGAATAGAATGGAGCAAGCTGTTTTGTTGTAATTCTTGATTCTCTATTATGGCTTGAAAAATCAGGTCAGTTCCTTCCTTGAGTATATTTATACATTTTTAGATTATAAACTCATACTGACCTTCCAAGACTCTTATATTATTTCAGTGAACAGTTTTTGGAGACAATTACTGATTGATGTAGTGTCTAGTTGGCTTCTGAAAATTAAGCCTAAATTGAGCTGCTAAGTGAAGGAATTTTTTCAACAATCTTATGTGAAGGAAAGCAACAGCACAAACTGAAATGCTGTCTCAATCTGTGTGTTTCAAAATTAATATGCATGTAAGATTTAAGATAAATAAACATTTGGGTTTTCATTTTTGAGGAAAGCTTGTGGATTTGTTGTTACTTCTGTGTATTTAGATCACTGACATAAATTTTAGACATGTTTGATAATTAGTTTCCCAGCTCAGCCTAAACAAAGGAAAATTACTTAAGGAGGATGTTCCACATTATTAGGAATGTCAGTTTTCAAGCATAATGGGGTGAAAAGAGGACTCTTTCTGCTCTTGAAAAGCGTGAAATAGTCCCATACCTTTTGGAAAGAATGAAAACACTACACATTTCAAGAAAATCATCCTACTGTTAAACAATTTGTGTGTGACTCCGAAAATCAAACTTGTTCGTTCTCATAAAGGCATGTTAAGGAATGATTATGTCGGCAAATGCATCAGATTAAGAGAGCATCTGCTAAAAAGCCACTAACGAGCAGCAGGCATTTGAAGCCGCTGATGTCTCTGGAGTCCCAATAAATTCTAATGCAGGATCCTCCAAAGGCTTGCAGTCCTGCATAATGCTGAATTTCAGAAGCACCAAGTCAATGTCACAAAGAGAATTGTTTGCAGTGGACTCAGAAATACTTTGGATGAATATTCAGATAAACAGTTTTTTTCACTGATTAATGCCGTCACACTTTGGGTGGTCCAGTTGGATTTAGTTCTGGATGGTTGGTGGCTGGCCAAGCCAAGCCAGATTTTATTTAGCACATTTAAAAAAAAGCAACCATTGAGCAGTGTTGAACAGGAGTAAAGATAAGGTATACAGTATGGTGTTGTTGTGACATTCGAGTTGTCCCGTCAGGGGTCGTCACAGCGAGGCACTTAGATGTTTGTTTGGCAGTTATTATTATTATTATAATTATTATGTCGGCACGGTGGACGACTGGTTAGAGCGTCTGCCTCACAGTTCTGAGGACTGGGGTTCAATCCCCGGCCCCGCCTCTGTGGAGTTTGCATGTTCTACCCGTGCTTGCGTGGGTTTTCTCCGGGCACTCCGGTTTCCTCCCACATCCCAAAAACATGCATGGTAGGTTAATTGACAATTCTAATTTGCCCGTAGGTGTGACTGTGAGTGCGAATGGTTGTTTGTTTGTATGTGCCCTGCGATTTGCTGGCAACCAGTTCAGGGTGTACCCCGCCTCCTGCCCGATGATGGCTGGGATAGGCTCCAGCACGCCCGCGACCCTAGTGGGGAGAAGCGGCTCGGAAAATGGATTTCAGAGCGATCACGCTTGGCTGGTACTATTAGTTGCAGTTGCTCTGATCGCCTAGCGGTGGCCCACCTAGACACTGGGAAGCCGAGTCTGTTCTCATCTCGGCATTCGCGTTGGCAGAACTGCGTGTCTGAACAAAAGGAAAGAGGGGGGAGGGGCGGCCGAAGTTGGGGAGCTGATAGCAAGAACCAAGAGAGGAACCAAGAGAGAAAGGTGTCACCGGGAGTCAGGGGTTAAATACCCCAGCGGCGTGTCGAAGAGAACCGAGGACCAGACAAGACTACACCCATCAGCTTGAATCTAGTCTTCAATTTTGACCTATAAAATGGGTTTAAAATCATTTCTTAATATAATATATTCCCAACTTTGTACTCTCTACTCACAGGTCAAGCATATAGAATGACTGTTTATGCTTTAGCCTTGGCAAATCAACTACTTATGGTTCAAATCACATTTAATGCTGCTTGGAGTCAAATCAAGACAAACAGTTCTCAAAATCTCGCAGCTGCGCCGGTACATTTGGAATATTTCTGCAGAGTTCGTGAAATGTCAAAACAGTACTCTCAAATGCCAGTGGGTGGCACATTGCGTGCATGTTTGGATATTAAGCAATTAGTTCACTGCTGTATTTGCATTCCATTGATCTGTCCCAGCTTGGTCACCTGAAGGGAGGATCCCACCTTTTGGCTGCTGGCAGTTCCAACGACGAAAAGGATTCTTTGAAGACTGTAAACCAAGATTTGGAGGGGACCTGGTAATTAATTTATTGTCCACTAGGTGTCTTCTAGTGGCTGTCTAGAGCGTCTGCCTCAGAGTTCTGAGGTCCGGGGTTTCCTCCCACATCCCAAAACCATGCATGGTAGGTTAATTGACAACTGTAAATTGCCCGTAGGTGTGAATGTGAGTGCAAATGGTTGTTTGTTTGTATGTGCCCTGCGATTGGCTGGCAACCAGTTCAGGGTGTACCCCGCCTCCTGCCCGATGATAGCTGGGATAGGCTCCAGCGCGCCCGCGACCCTAGTGAGGAGAAGCGTCTCAGAAAATGAAAGGATGGATTTAACTAAACTGAACAACAGAACAGGTGTAATTTGCCAATGCCACACTCCGTACTACCGGCACGACATCACACGATGACCCACACACACACGTGATGTCTCCACAAGGAAGAAGAGGAAATGAGAGGCAGAAAAGATGCCAGCCGGGAGCCTTTATAGGCATGGCCACACTGCCACCTGTGGTAGAGAAAGCAACTATTTTGCCACAAGTTTATGATGTCAATATAAGGTATAATACCAACTTGACAATACCGAACAATGAGAACAGCCGTTGCAAGTCAGTGCATCTGCCATTAGATGTCTGTTAAAATGTGTTACGAACCACACTGGGCGAGTCGTTGCATCACAACATGAAGTGCTGTATTTGTGTGGGCTCTCTCTGACCACTACAGATGAAGACAAAACACGGTTGTACCTGGCTACACAAAAACACTCGATACAGAGTTTGGAAAAATCCCCATTGAAAAAAAGTCTGTTTTAAAACATGTGGACAAAAAGCATAACATACCTGTTTTTTAATTTAAAAAAATAATGACAGGGCTTCAGTCATGACCCTGAACAGGTGAAGTGATATAGCAAATAGACAGGTGGATGTATGCATCAGAAGACAAATGTCACATTTGTGACATTCAGTAAGCAAATATGAAAACTTAACAATAGAATGTTGAAGCAGTTTAAGCAAGAACAAAGTTAAACAGAACTGAAATCACCTACAAATATTTGTTTTTATTCAGTATGGCAAAATAAAAAGGTAGTGCTGAAGAAAATTACAACTAATATAATAGCTACATGGCAACATGCAGGAAACAGCAGATGGAGTAACTGCTGTAATGGCAAATATAGCCTTTTGCTAATCCATTGTCAAAACAGCAGATGGAAGTGTCCGTGGACTGTATCAATAGAAGCGAGAAGATATCTTGCACAAGTGATGTATGAGAAACCAAATAATATACTGGTTAATGTATGTAAAAGTGGCGCCAAAGAGGAGAAATATGACTTGATATGATGAATATTAGAGAAGCACCTTTCATGATAACGGTTTGTATTCTACTCAGACTTGTAAAAATGGTCTCATACTAAGACACTCGATACCAGCTTGTCATGCAGTATATGTACTATACTGTTCTGTCCTTGCTGAGTGTGCAGTGTGCAGTTTGGCAGATAGCAAACAGTTCTTCTAAAAGTTTCCTTTATTTGTTTGCTTCAAGCTGTTTATTGAGACTCCAGTTGAGGTACACTGTAAAAAAAACACACACACGAGAGAATTACACACATTGTATATTTAACCAAACTTATACTTTGTCTTACCAACAGATAGCTTTGTCTCCGCTATCTTAATGCTAACACATTATGCAAAACGCCATAGATGGGCTGTTTGACTGAAGTCATACAGTTCAAATGCATTGGTACCATGTCTTTTGTGTATACAGACTGACTCCACGGGGCAGCCCAGGCAGGTATGCGGAACAGCATGAGACTGGGGATGCTGGGTGTCATCTTAAATGGCGTGTCCGTTACATTAGTATTTAGTAGAAGCACCCTTTTGAGCTAATACAGTCATGAGTTTTGGGAATGATGTTTTTCACACCTGGATTTGGGGATCGTCTGCCATTCCTCCTTGCAGATCCTCTCCAGTTCTGTCAGGTTGGCTGGTGAACATTGGTGGAGAGCCAATTTCAGGTCTCTCCAGAGATGCTCAATCGGGTTTAAGTCAGGGCTCTGGCTGGGCCATTCAAGAACAGTCACGGAATTGTTCTGAAGCCACCAAAAAGTTCTATCTTGGTCTCATCAGACCAGATAATGTTATTTCTCACCATCTTGGAGTCCTTCAGGTAAACTCCATGCGGGCTTTCATGTGTCTTGCACTGAGGAGAGGCTTCCGTCGGGCCACTCTGCCATAAAGCCCCGAATGGTGGAGGGCTGCAGTGATGGTTGACTTTCTAGAACATTCTCCCATCTCCCAACTGCATCTCTGGAGCTCAGCCACCGTGAGCTTTGGGTTCCTCTTTACCTCTCTCACCAAGGCTCTTCTCCCCTGATTGCTCAGTTTGGCCGGACGGCCAGCTCTATGAAGGGTTCGGGTCATCCCAAATGTCTTCCATTTAAGTATTATGGAGGCCACTGAGTTCTTAGGAACCTTAATTGCAGCAGAATTTTCTTTATAACCTTGGCCAGATCTGTGCCTCGCCACAATTATATCTCTGAGCTCTTCAGACAGTTCCTTTGACCACATGATTCTCAATTGCTCTGACATGCACTGTGAGCTGTAAGTTCTTAAATAGACAGGTGTGTGGCTTTCCTAATCAAGTCCAATCAGTATAATCAAACACAACTGGACTCCAATTAAGGTGTAGAACCATCTCAAGGATGATCAGAAGAAATGGACAGCACCCGAGTTAAATATAGGAGTGGCACAGCGAAGAGTCCGAATACTTATGGCTGTGTGATATTTCACTTTCCTTTTTCAATAAATCTGCAAAAATTTTAACAATTATGTTTTTTTCTGTCAATATGGCGTACTGTGTATACATTAATGAGGGAAAAAAATTACTTAATATATAACAAAGAGTGAAGAATTTAAGGGGGTTTGAATACTTTCTGTACCCAATGTATATACAGGGCTCTCCTTTGATGTGCGTCCCATGTCTGAGAAGCAACAAAATGATCAGGGACGCACAAAGCATGGTGAATTTGCGTCCACAGATGCACAACATTGCTTACCTACTTATGTGTCCAAGACTCAAATTAATTATTTTCGGGTCAATATTCACATTTTGGTCATAAAAAAACACATTGAGAAGCAAAACCACAAATTGGTTTTAACGCAGAGATGATCACGAAGATGGAAGCAGGCAAGGGGGTATGTAACACAAATCGGTTATATCACCGATGCGTGGAAACGGAAGTGAAGCGGCCGATTGAGGAGCGGGAAGACAGCGGTAGGAAAATGCAACACTGAATTGAGAAGAGGGAGAGAAAAAAGATAAATGGCGAAAGTGTGGTAGCATTTCATAGTGAAATGCAAGGTAAGCAACCGTTCGTTGTTACACGGACCTTTCTCTCTGCCGAGTATGATGCCACGTTGAGGGACCAGAGAGACTGAGGTGAAGTTAACATAGCGCAAATCAGTGAGCTTAACATTATTCTACTTTACTAATATGACATTAGCACTTCGGGTTGTGGAGTGTCTCTCTTAATTATGAGTAACGTCAAATGTGTGGCTTGTTTTTTTTTTTTTTTTTTTTTTTTTTTTACCGTGATAAGGACAGTATAACACAACCATAGGGGTATATACAGTAGAGTGTGCTTTTTGCTCAGTGTAGTCACTGTGTGACATATGGCCAATCTGAGGATCTGTAAGTAGCAAAACTTTGAGTCAACTAGGTGAAAAATGTGGCAAATGTGGCCAGAGAGGAATAAGAGTAAAATGGATCATCATCACCTATCCAAACAGAAGAGGGTTTTGGCGAAGGGAGATGAAGGAAATATTTTTCTCTTGACATTTCTTCATTTTAGTTTGAACAAATTGAAGACTTCCTAAACTTTTAGTAGTACAAAGAATAGTTTTCTTATTCATAGTCAGCTGTTCTAAGCTCATAAATGCACATCCATGAACATAATATAATAATATGTCACAAAATGCTAAAATTCTAGCTTCTTAAGTGAAGATGCAGAAAGCTGTTAATGCTTTAAAATAAAATAAAAGCCTGATCTTTTATGCACAATGTGAATTCAAGAAATAAAAACTGTTGATTTTATAAAAATGGAAACCATATAGTTGTACATTATTATGTGAAAGGTTTTATTTTATCTTTCGTATTAAATTTTTTTCTTTCCCCAAGCAAAAATATAGTTTATCCAAATATTTGATTGATTGATAATATTTTCAGTAGGGTACTCGATTACCAAAATATTCTTTAGCTGCAGCCCTACATTCAAGTCCCCCATCATATTATTATATTTTTATTGTATCATAAAATCTTGTGCGATTAAGCTGGGAAAAAAAATTGCTCCTCAAAATTAGTAAATTGCTCCTTAATGAAGAAATGAAAAGCAAAACTCCTCATTAAAGGAAACAATTTTTTTAGAGCCTTGTGTGTGTGTTGCTTCAGCGAATCATTATCCACGAAAAGTACGAGTCCTATCTTGGTGCTAGCCAATCAGAAGAAGAGTAGAGCGAGTTATTGCTTCATCAGTAAAATGGACATGAGACTTTTTCGATAAATTATCATTGTTGTGGTAACACCCGGTGTGCCACTCACGACGCAATAAGCCGCTGGTGGAACGGCTTTGGCTCCGTAGATGCAAACAACTGGGACATTTTAGGGAAAGTTAACTATTTATTATGTTCGCAAGCCTGCGAGCTAATTAGCTAGTGTTCTAAGCATCTAAACATCTCGCTCTGGTTCTCTCGATTGTGGCGACATCGTTTAAAACATAAGTCAACTCATGGTCAGCAGTCCTAAATGGACCCACACCATAGCCAAAAATAAAGGTTAGTATATATGGGCTGCCTCTTTTTTAAGTGGTACAACATATTACAGGCTTTAGGGTAGTGATGAACCGCACCGACCAATCACATGCGAGTTCCGCCACCCTTTCAGCCAATCAAATCTGCATCTGAGGCGGTAATCACTGAAATCACTGACTGCACACAGAGACAAGGAGAGAGTGAGAGGGAGAGAGAGAGTGTGTGTAAGTTAACTGTTAACGTTAAGAGGACTTATTGTGACATACAGCCCTATCTTTCTTTAGTAAAAGAGAGAACATTACACAGTTGTGCTCATATGTTTGATTACCTGGACAGAATTTGTAAGATGTGTACAATTCTTTATCATGCTCTAATATCATTATATGAGTGGCATAAAAACAACAACAGCGATACTATCATTTATCTTGAAAGTGTTTTGGAAAATTTATTGTTTCCAAATATTTGCTATTTTGGCAGGCCAAAGCACATAATTTATTGAGCAAGAGCAAGAGCACTTGATAACAAGAATATTGTACAAACACATTAAAAGATAGAGTAACAACTGTAAAAAGAAGAAGTCTGCAATATAGCAGGACTGCGAAGCAAGAACCTTGATATAGCGGAGGATTACTGTATCTATTCCGTGATGATAAATTGCAGGGACTCATTGTTCCAGGGCTGGGACTTGGGAATTGTTTCTATGACGTGCATCCGAGGACTCGCATAGTCTCAAGTGTAAAATGATCTATTTATCTATGTACTGTATTTATGTATGTATGTAAGGTTTCTGTTGTAAATATCCCTTACATATGGTAAATTTGGGAAATAGTCAATAGCGTTAAATTGCATTGCCTAGTGACATTATTTAAAGCTTGGTTACAATATGGCGTCGCACGTCATCGTCCATACTTTCTTTTCTATGGCTTTGCATAAGGACATTATCAGATATCGGTACTCGCTATTGGCGAGTACTCCAATATACTCGTATTTGGTCTGAAAAAAGTGCATCCCGAATGAATATGAAGACCATAGACAGGTACATGGACGGATTAAATGCGAAAGTGGTACACACATCTGCTTCTCAGACTGCAGCAGTACAATATGGAGAATTGTAAAAGAACAGTCAACCTTCCATTTTTAGGTAACTCAACTAGTGCTGGAAAAAAAAATCGACTTACTTGGATAAATCGACTTCAAAAATAGGTCGACACAGATATCTCCACCTCGAAGCTCTGCCAGCGCCATACAAGCCACCTTCCATAGAAGACATTATGCACATATAATAATATACTGTACTTCCATTCTAGTATATTTAAACTCCCTTCAAATTGTATTAGCCCCCTCTATTTGTGCAAAGTAGGTAAGTAGCCACTTAACATCAAGTGGAACTGATCACAGGGTAAGTTATTTTTAACTACCAACGTAACATACTCTTACCCTACCATCGCTAGTTGAAAGGTACATTAAGATGTGGAAAGTTGTAAATAGAAACTAGTTTGTGTGAAAATGCAAGAATAACAACAACATCGGCCATCAGAGATGCACGCTCTGTGGGCTGGCGAGTTATGGGTTGTATTGTTTTTATGTGGGCCGTCGGCTCATTCATACCCGTCCGAGGTGCACTCTATACGGGGCTGTGATGCCGACAGGCCGAGGCTTCAACCGAGGCCTCATGGAGCTTTTTTTTTTCTTTTAATTTTTTTGTGTCTTTCCGTTGGGCATAGAGATGATTATATGGTATATACATCTGATTACCCAATAATTAGTAAAAAATAACTAAATAGATTTTTACTTTTTTTTTTAAAACTTCTTTTTGGGGGGGTACTTGGTTCGTTAACAAAATAACTATCGGATCATCAATTCTAAAAAGATTCAATAGCGACAGCGCTAAACTCAACCCTTACCACTTGTCACATCTCTGAAGTTATTGAAGTCAACATCATCACAAGTATCATGTGCAAATCAGCCACCTGGCTGGACAACGCATCCCATGGCATGCTACCATTAATCATGGCAGGAACTCAAAATAAATAAAATATTTAGCGACACAGTTTATTTTTTTTTGTTGGTGACATGGAGAACGATGAATATTGTTTGTTAGTCCCAACAGAGATCCACTTTCCTCCAAAAGTATTGGGAAAATGAGGCCAGTCCTACACTATATTTTTGCTGTAGAATGAAAATATTTGGGTTTGACATCATAAAATGAAAATGAGATTAATGTTTAAAATTTTACTTTCCAGGTATTTATCTGAAAAACAACAAAGAAGATGGCATTATTGTTAACAAAGTTAAAATGAGCTGGATTAGTCTCCACCTGAAAAGGGTAAATACTGACTTGAGTGGCCAGGGGCATTTTAGTTGAAGTAATATTGCTGGGACTTGCTCTCTGCAGACGTTCTTTCATCTGTTGGGTGTTGCCAGGGCCTGTGTTCAAGTGAACAGCTGCTTCTCTGTAAATAGATTCAATCTCTGAGCCGTTCAATGCAGTGACTTGACAACAGTGATCTAAATAAGTCAGAGCTAAATCCATCAGGCGAAGGACAAAACAATTTGTCCTCAACAATATGCCTGAAGTGTAGGTTATAGTTATTTCTGTTATTCTTGACCTAGAAGTGAGACAATTGTTGAAATGTCCGAAATCTCACCAAGCTATGCATGAATAGACCATGTGCAGAATTATTCGGCAGTATTTTGAGCCATATCATCACTTTTGGGCGTATTTCCTAGCTCTCAGCTGGATGAACCTGAATCCATCCATCCATCCATTTTCTGAGCCGCTTCTCCTCACTAGGGTCGCGGGCGTGCTGGAGCCTATCCCAGCCGTCATCGGGCAGGAGGCGGGGTACACCCTGAACTGGTTGCCAGCCAATTGCACAGAGAAACAAACAACCATTCGCACTCACAGTCATGCCTACGGGTAATTTAGAGTCTCCAATTTGGGATGCGGGAAGAAACCGGAGTGCCCGGAGAAAACCCACGCAGGCACGGGCAGAACATGCAAACACAAACTCCCTTTAGCGATGATGTCTCCCAAAAAGTGTACAGAGGTGAGTTTGACTTCACACTTTTCGGGTTTGACAAAGAGGCGGTTTTCCAGGAGGCACTGAAGCACTTGGCGGACATGTTGTCGAAAATCTTCCAGCGAGCGGAAGAAAATGAGGATGCCGTCTAGGTAGACAAAGACGGACCGGTTTAGTATACCTCGGAGGACGTCGTTGATGAACGTTTGAAAAACTGCGTGGGCGTTGGTTAACCCAAAGGGTATGACCAAATATTCTTGGGGGACAGGGGGTCCAGGAAGGAGGTGCAGTCATAAGAGCGGTGGGGCGGTAGCGAGATGGCCAAATCCTTTCGAAAAACTGGAGAGAGGTCGTGGTATTCTTCTGGGACCAGAGAGAGATCGAGTGGTGCTACTAGTGGCTTCACTGGAGGTTGGGACGGCTGAAAGAAGACAGTAAGAGTGGCAAAAATGGCTCCAACCAGTAATCGACAGGTGGGTCCAATCGATAGTGGGATTGTGTTTCTTTAGCCAGGAAAGTCCAAGGACAAATGGGGTCTCTGGAGAGGGGATGACGAACAGTTGGAGGGTTTCCCGGTGGTTGCCAGAGATGAGGAGGGTGATCGGTGCAGTCTGGTGAGTCACTGGAGAAATGAGGCGCCCATCCAGGGCAGTAACCTTCTTGGGGAAAGAGAGGGGTAGGAGGAGTAGCCGGAGCTCACATGCCAACCCCTCGTGAATAAAGCTGTCGTCAGCTCCGGAGTCGATGAGGGCGGTTACTGGTGTATTGCAGTTCAGTCCAAGGATGCAAGAAGGAACAGTCATATGAAAGGGGACGGCCAAGTTGGGGGAGGAATTGGTCTTGCTCACCACGGCGCTCTTGGTCCGTGGGGAGCCCGGTCTTTTGGCTTCAGTGGGCAGGAGGCGATAAAGTGGCCATGCTGCCCAAAGTAGACACAAAGCCGGTGACTCATGCGGCGCTGACACTCCAGAGGATCTAGAAGGGTCTTGCCCAGCTGCTTAGGTTCCTCCAGTCCAGTGGGGAGTGATGAGGAGGCAGCAGGGGTTTCTGCGCACAGAGGGGTCGTTGGAGGAGCTATGCTCACAGAGGGTGCTAAAGTGTGAAATCTACCCTCTTTCTCTCTATCCCTATCCCTCCCACAATTGTCCAAATTGGTAGCTAAGGAAATTAGCCCTTCCAACGGGGTGGACTCGTCCCTAGCCATTAATTCATCTTTGAGCTGCTCGGACGACCCCTTGGCAAAAATCCCCATCATCCCACCCACACTCACCAGCCAGAATCCAAAAATCGATCGAATACAAAGCTATGGATTTGGAGCCCTGAGTAAGGGCCAGGAGCCGCCGAGAGGCTTCTCTGCCCTTAACGGGGTGGTCAACAAAGCGGTAGCCCATCAAGCAGCTTCATTCAATTTAACAAAAACTGGCTACAAGAACCTGGATCCCCAGAGTAAGGAGGGGAGGGGGAACGTGATGTTCTTTGTAGGGGGGGAGGGTGGTTTGGAGTAGCGGGCTCAGGAGGAGTGTTCACAGGGGGTTCAGTGAGGTGGGGGTTGCCAGGGTGCATCTTTATGCCACTGATATAATGTAATTATACAGCATAATAATTAGTACATCGTTTTTAAGAACAATTAACTTTCAGTTCTTAAGAGCATTGAACATTGGCATTGTAATATAGAATAAGGAATGAAATATCTTAGATAAATAAAAATAAAAGTAAATCAGACTCAGGCTCTGGTCACAAAAATTTCACTTAACATTTGGCACATAGATATAGATTCATTAACCCAGTAAAGATGCCCAGATAAGTGTCTCAAAGCCTGCCAAATTTGAAAGAATAATTAAAAAAATCACCATGTACTTGAAAACAATTGGGCTTTGTCACTGTTTTTAAATCAGATGCCATACATTTTAATATCACTGTTATTTTTTCATTCATATATTTTTCTCTTATTTATTGTATTAATGTTTTCATGTTATGTACTGTATAATTTCTGCTGCCTCTTGGCTTTTGAGAAATAGATCATATCCCTCAATAAGCTTTTACTTGATTAAATAAAATATAAAATAAGGCTTGCCCTCGGGCTGCTGGACTGTGTTGTGAGACCTTCACCTGCCAATCAAATGATGCTGAAAATGAGTTCGCTGAAATCAACTACTGCCTGAACATTGATAATGTGCGCCACCGTCGTTATGCAGTTAGAAACGGTTAACTTTCTCCAATGTGTGTGTGTGTGTTATGTGGTTAACAAAAACACATCACCGAGCTCCGATGTTTTAATGATGTCACCGCAGTCGAGTGAGCTTTTTAGCTCCAGCTCTTAGCCCACTAGCTCGGTAGCTCGTAGGCTAGCAAAAGTAATAAGCAGTTAACTAACAGAGAAAACGCCATTCTGCCAGCGGCTTGTTGCGTGAGCGGTGCAGCGGGTGTTACCAGAACAATGAAAATGTATCAACTTCAGACAAAAACTCCTGTGTCCATTGTATGGAACGATAACCCGCCCTCCTCTGCCTCGGATTAACTAGCACCAAGACAGGATTCGTACTTTTGATTCGCTGTGTGTGAAAGCTCTTCACCAACACACATACACATATGTAGAGCGGGTCCTAAACCACGCGTCTACGGATGCAGAATGAATATGCTTCATGCGTCCCTGCTAATTTTTGTGCATCTCAGATGCGGGATGCACATCAAATGGGATCCCTGTGTGTGGTGTATCTTGTGTGTGTGTGTACGCATGATTTGATAGGATTTTGGTCACATGCGATTTTCAGCTTTTGTGCGTACCTACACTTATAGTAAGAATCCTACGCATACTGTATATTACATACACCTGCAACATTATGAACAGTTGCAAAATATAATTATTTAAGACAAGAGCTAGTCGACGCAAAGATAATAAACTAATTCTGTTGTTCAATTGTGATTGACATTAAAGAAGTCCAACAAGAGAACTACTTGCTCAGAGAAATAATCCAGATAAGACAAGAAAGTAAACCGAGGAATAGGCACATAATGCTGACCCATCAGGGTGACTTACAATGGGGAAATGGACAGGAATGTAGGCATGAGAGTATGATAAATCAGATTTGAAAATAATTGCATTGAAAAAATAAGGTCATTTCATTTAAGAATGTACAGTACTACATAGAAAAAAAATAAAGTAGTATTTTCTTTATATTTCTCTGTATAATTTTATTTCACAAAAATGCAAGCGTGATAGGGATGATGTGCAGTTAATCATATTTTCCTATAGCCTGCTCTACTGGGAACAGCCCACTTAAAAAGCAGCTCTCATCCCCTTCAGTCCTTCGCTAAGCAAACATTGTTTAATTCAATCCACCTTAATGATGCAAATTTATGTTATTATTTCTAGCTGTATTATATAATGGCAGAACATATTCAGAAATGCAATGGGGATGTATTTTTGGGGAGAGCAGGAGAGGACATTATTTAGCATTACTTTGATTGTTTTTAATTGTATTTTGTAGCAGTTTTTTGTTATTAAGTCCTCTTCCAATCAGCACTTTTTATGACTTTTTTTTAAACCACTTGTGAGTAAATCCTACATTGCTTGCCTTTAGGATTATTTCTTGCCATTCTGAACCAAAACTAAATGTTATTTTCTGCAAACGCTATATTGTGCCAGTAGTGACATGTATAAATAGTGACACAATATGCTGTGACTGAGTGTTGTAAAAAAAAAAAAAAAAAAAAGAAATAACGTTTTCCAGTCGAGTGCAGAAATATGCATTATGGCTCAGAGGTCTAAACGAGGTGAGGTTTTAATGTTCTTGGCTTTGGAGGCAGTATCATACCCATTCCAGCATCTGTTGAAAAGGGAATTGCAGGAAACTGAAAGAGGGTGGAGTCACTGATGGTGTAGTGGTACACTCGCCTGACTTTGGTGCAGGCAGCGTGGGTTCAGTTCCCACTCAGTGACGGTGTGAATGTGGGTACGAATGGTTGTCCGTGTCTATATGTGCCCTGCGACTGACTGGCGACCAGTTCAGGGTGTAGTCTGCCTTTCGCCCGAAGTCAGCTGGGATAGGCTCCAGCGCCCCGCGACCCTAACCAGGATAAGCGGTGTTGAAAATGGATGGATGGATGGATGAAAGAGGGTGTGAAGTACAACTGCTTCTACACACTTCTCTCGCCCTGCTGTATGAAAGGAATTGTCCGAGAAAGTATTTTATGTTTCACACCCAGTGCTGGCTCTCACCATGTCACACATCTACAATGGGTACGGAAAGTATTCAGACCCCCATCCTATTTTTCACTCTTTGTTATATTGCAGCCATTTGCTGAATAATTTAAGTTCATTTTTTTCCTCATTAATGTACACACAGCACCCCATATTGACAGAAAAAAAACGGAATTGTTGACATTTTTGCAGATTTATTAAAAAAGAAAAACTGAAATATCACACAGCCGTAAATATTCAGACCCTTTGCTGTGACACTCACATATTTAAATCGGGTGATGTCCATTTCTTCTGATCATCCTTGACATGGTTCTACACCTTTATTGGAGTCCAGCTGTGTTTGATTATACTGATTGGACTTGATTAGGAAAGCCACATACCAGTCTATATAAGACCTTACAGCTCACAGTGCATGTCAGAGCAAATAAGAATCATGAGCTCAAAGGAACTGCCTGAAGAGCTCAGAGATTGTGGCAAGGCACAGATCTGGCCAAGGTTACAAAAAAAAATCTGCTGCACTTAAGGTTCCTAAGAGCACAGTGGCCTCCATAATCCTGAAATGGAAGACGTTTGGGACGACCAGAACCCTTCCTAGAGCTGGCCGTCCGGCCAAACTGAGCAATAGGGGGAGAAGAGCCTTGGTGAGAGAGGTAAAGAAGAACCCAAAGATCACTTTGGCTGAGCTCCAGAGATGCAGTCAGGAGATGGGAGAAAGTTCTAGAAAGTCTACCATCATTTCAGCCCTCCACCAGTCGGGGCTATATGGCAGAGTGGCCCGACACAAGCCTCTCCTACAAGACACATGAAAGGCCACATGGGAGTTTGATAAAAAAAAGTAAAAAACACCTGAAGGACTCCAAGATGGTGAGAAATAAGATTCTCTGGTTTGATGAGACCAAGATAGAAATTGTTGGCCTTAATTCTAAGCGGTATGTGTGGAAAAAAACCAGGCACTGCTCATCACCTGTTCAATACAGTCCGAACAATGAAGCATGGTGGTGGCAGCATCATGCTGTGGGGGTGTTTTTCAGCTGCAGGAACAGGACGACTGGTTGGAATCGAAGGAAAGATGAACGCGGCCAAGTACAGGGATATCCTGGACGAAAACCTTCTCCAGAGTGTTCAGGACCTCAGACTGAGCCTAAGGTTCACCTTCCAACAAGACAATGACCCTAAGCACACAGATAAAATAATGAAGTAGTGGCTTCAGAACAACTCTGTGACTGTTCTTGAATGGCCCAGCCAGATCCCTGACTTAAACCCGATAGAGCATTTCTTGTTTTTTTCCCCCTGTCAATATGGGGTGCTGTGTGTACATTAACGAGTACAAAAAAAAAAAATGAATTTAAACTTAAAAGTAAATGGCTGCAATATAACAAAGTGAAAAATTTCAGGGTTTCTAAACACTTTCCGTACAGTTTTCTGAATGCAACATGACGCCATGACAGCCGCAGTAATATCGTGTGCCACTGGGTTCTGTGTGAAAGGATCATTGTGGATGAATTCCAGATCCACTTACAGTATAAGGTTCAAATGCAGTAACTTTGGAGAATTTCTATCCAAAAGAGGCTACAGAGAGCAAGCGAGAGCTAGCAACTAGACTCAGGTTTGTGACAAAAGCAGTCGTACAGTATATAACTAGTTCCATCCATCCATCCAATTCATTATTGTTTTTATTAAAATTGGGCTTTTTTGCTGGAACCAGTGATTACAAGTAACTGTCGCTGATGCTTTGTCACACATAACAATACCTCCAAAGCTATTATTTTTTTGTTAAATCCACTTTTTTACTGATTCTTGATCAGTATGACACGTGATATTGAGGTTGATCCAAAAAGATTTCTCAGATGCTGCAGAGCATTTCTCAGTTCACTGGCTCTCCAGATGGCAAGTACCTTTAGTGCTCAGCATCCTTGTCTCTGGCTGCGACATCTCTGCTACGCTCCATTGAACTGAAGCAGATGCGCCTTCTCGCTGTACTTTTAATGGACTTAATTAGAAACACATGATCAGGGCAGCACAGACAGTGTCCTTGCCCACACAATAGAGACATAATGAGGCTTCTTGTCCATTTGTGATTATCTACTCATAATTAGGGTTGATTGGGGAAAAAAAATTAATATACTGTATATAGTTTATCAGGGGAAAAAAAGAATGAAATTTAAATGGATCACAAAGGCCACATATTAAATGAGTTGAAGCAAAGTAATGTCAGTTTGACAAACAGGTCAACATTGACAATTTACACACCTACCATAACTAGTTGTAAACAAATACCTCTACATGTAACCGACTTAGTGTGATAAATAAATGTGCTGTGTCTGCGTGAAGTCCATCCATCCATTTTCCGTACCGCTTATCCTCACTCGGGTCGCAGGCCTGCTGGAGCCTATCCCAACTATCTTCGGGCTAGAGGCGGGGTACACCCTCAAGTGGTTGCCAGCCAATCGCAAGGCACATACTGTATAAACAAACACATTTACATTTACACCCATGGGAAATTTAGAGACTTCAATTAACTTATCATGCATGTTTTTGGAATGTGGGAGAAAAACGGAGTACCTGGAGAAAACCCACGCAGGCACGGGGAGAACATACAAACTCCACACAGGCGAGGCCAGATTTGAGCCAAGGTCGTCAGAACTGTGAGGCAGACGTGCTAACCAGTCGGCCACCGCTATGAAGCATAGTATCCATTATTATTATTATTCATTTATTCATCTTCCGTTCCGCTTATCCTCACTAGGGGCGCAGGCGTGCTAGAGCCTATCGCAACTGACTGGGCGAGAGGCCGGGTCCACCCTGAACTGGTCGCCAGCCAATCGCAGGGCACATATAAACAAACAACCATTCACACTCACATTCACACCTACGGGCAATTTTGAGTCTTCTATTAACCTACCCTGCATGTTTTTGGGATGTGGGAGGAAACCGGAGTGCCCGGAGAAAACCCACACAGGCACGGCGAGAACATGCAAACTCCACATAGGCGGGGCCAGGATTTGAACCCCGGTCTTCAGAACTGTGAGGCAGATGTGTTAACCAGTTGCCCACTGTTCTGCCATTATTATTATGATGATGATTATTATTATTATTACTATTATCCATCCATCCATCCATTCTCTACCGCTTATCCGGGTCGGGTCGCGGGGGCAGTAGCTTCAGCAGGGACGCCCAGACTACCCTCTCCCCAGCCACTTCATCCAGCTCTTCCGGGGGGATCCCGAGGCGTTCCCAGGCCAGCCGAAGGATGTAGTCTCTCCAGCGCGTCCTGGGTCGTCCCCGGGGTCTCCTCCCGGTGGGACATGCCCGGAACACCTCACCAGGGAGGCGTCCGGGAGGCATCCGAATCAGATGCCCCAGCCACCTCATCTGGCTCCTCTCAATGCGGAGGAGTAGCGGCTCTACTCTGAGATCCTCCCGGATGACCGAGCTTCTCACCCTATCTCTAAGGGAGAGCCCGGACACCCTGCGGAGGAAACTCATTTCGGCCGCTTGTATCCGGGATCTTGTTCTTTCGGTCACGACCCACAGCTCATGACCATAGGTGAGGGTAGGAATGAAGATCGACCGGTAAATTGAGAGCTTCGCCTTTCGGCTTAGCTCTTTCTTTACCACAACGGACCGATACAAAGTCCGCATCACTGAGATGCTGCACCGATCCGCCTGTCGATCTCCCGTTCCATTCTTCCCTCACTCGTGAACAAGACCCCAAGATACTTGAATTCCTCCACTTGGGGCAGGATCTCATCCCCGACCTGGAGATGGCATGCCACCCTTTCCCGACTGAGGACCATGGTCTCAGATTTGGAGGTGCTGATTCTCATCCCAGCCGCTTCACACTCGGCTGCGAACTGCTCCAATGAGAGTTGGAGGTCACGGCTTGATGAAGCCAACAGAACCACATCATCTGCAAAAAGCAGAGATGCAATGCTGAGGCCACCAAACCGGACCCCCTCTACGCCTCGGCTGCGCCTAGAAATTCTGTCCATAAAAGTTATGAACAGAATCGGCGACAAAGGGCAGCCTTGGCGGAGTCCAACCCTCACTGGGAACGAGTCCGACTTACTGCCGGATATGCGGACCAAACTCTGACTCCGGTCGTACAGGGACCGAACAGCCCGTATCAAGGGGTTCGGTACCCCATACTCCCGAAGCACTCTCCACAGGACACCCCGAGGGACACGGTCGAACACAAAACACGTAGACTGGTTGGGCGAACTCCCATGCACCCTCGAGGACCCTGGCGAGGGTGTAGAGCTGGTCCACTGTTCCACAGCCAGGACAAAAACCCCACTGCTCCTCCTGAATCTGAGATTCGACTTCCCGACGGACCCTCCTCTCCAGCACCCCTGAATAGACCTTACGAGGGAGGCTGAGGTGTGTGATCCCCCTGTAGTTGGAACACACCCTCCGGTCCCCCTTCTTAAAAAAGGGGACCACCACCCCAGTCTGCCAATCCAGAGGCACTGTCCCCGATGTCCACGCGATGTTGCAGAGGCGTGTCAACCAGGACAGCCCCCACAACATCCAGAGCCTTTAGGAACTCCGGGCGAATCTCATCCACCCCCGGGGCCCTGCCACCGAGGAGCTTTTTAACTACCTCGGTGACCTCAAACCCAGAGATAGGAGAGCCCACCTCAGAGAACCCACACTCTGCTTCCCCATGGGAAGGCGTGTCGGTGGAATTGAGGAGGTCTTCGAAGTATTCTCCCCACCGACTCACAACGTCCCGAGTCGAGGTCAGCAGCGCCCCATCCCCACTATACACAGTGTTGGTGGTGCACTGCTTTCCTCTCCTGAGACGTCGGATGGTGGACCAGAATTTCCTCGAAGCCGTCCGGAAGTCTTTCTCCATGGCCTCACCGAACTCCTCCCATGCCCGGGTTTTTGCTTCAGCGACCACCAGAGCTGCATTCCGCTTGGCCAGCCGGTACCCATCAGCTGCCTCAGGAGTCCCACAGGCCAAAAAGGCCCGATAGGACTCCTTCTTCAGCTTGACGGCATCCCTCACCGTTGGTGTCCACCAACGGGTTCGGGGATTGCCGCCACGACAGGCACCGACCACCTTACGGCCACAGCTCCGGTCGGCCGCCTCAGCAATGGAGGCGCGGAACATGGTCCACTCGGACTCGATGTCCCCCGCCTCCCCCGGAACATGAGCAAAGTTCTGTCGGAGGTGGGAGTTGAAACTCCTTCTGACAGGGGATTCTGCCAGACGTTCCCAGCAGACCCTCACAATACGTTTGGGCCTGCCACGTCGGACCGGCATCTTCCCCCACCATCGGAGCCAACTCACCACCAGGTGGTGATCAGTTGACAGCTCCGCCCCTCTCTTCACCCGAGTGTCCAAGACATGCGGCCGCAAGTCCGATGACACGACCACAAAGTCGATCATCGAACTGCGACCTAGGGTGTCCTGGTGCCAAGTGCACGTGTGGACACCCTTATGCTTGAACATGGTGTTCGTTATGGACAATCCGTGACGAGCACAGAAGTCCAATAACAGAACACCGCTCGGGTTCTGATCGGGGGGGCCGTTCCTCCCAATCGCGCCCTTCCAGGTCTCACTGTCATTGCCCACGTGAGCATTGAAGTCCCCCAACAGAACAATGGAGTCCCCAGCGGGAGCGCTCTCCAGCACCCCTCCAAGGACTCCAAAAAGGGTGGGTACTCTGAACTACTGTTTGGTGCATAGGCACAAACAACAGTCAGGACCCGTCCCCCCACCCGAAGGCGGAGGGAGGCTACCCTCTCGTCCACCGGGGTGAACCCCAACGTACAGGCGCCGAGCCGGGGGGCAATAAGTATACCCACACCTGCTCGCCGCCTCTCACCATGGGCAACTCCAGAGTGGAAGAGAGTCCAACCCCTCTCGAGAGGACTGGTACCAGAGCCCCAGGTGTGTGTGGAGGCGAGTCCGACTATATCGAGTCGGAACTTCTCGACCTCACACACCAGCTCGGGCTCCTTCCCTGCCAGAGAGGTGACATTCCACGTCCCTAGAGCCAGCTTCTGTAGCTAGGGATCGGATCGCCAAGGTCCCCGCCTTCGGCCACCGCCCAGCTCACACTGCACCCGACCCCTATGGCCCCTCCCACAGGTGGTGAGCCCATGGGAAGGGGTATTACTATTATTATTATTATTATTATTATCCATCCATCCATCCATTTTCTTTACCGCTTATCCTCACTAGGGTTGCACGCTTGCTGGAGGCTATCCCACCAATCTTCGGACGAGCAGCAACTTAACTCTGACCGCCTCCCGGAGGACCAAGCTTCTCACCCTATCTCTAAGGGACAGCCCGGACACCCTGCGGAGGAAATTCATTTCAACCGCTTGTATCCATGATCTTGTTCTTTCGGTCACGAGCCACAGCTTTTGACAATACTGTAGGTGAGGGTAGGAACATAGATGGACCGGTAAATAGAGAGCTTTGCTTTTTGGCTCAGCTCTTTCCTTACCATGACAGACCGATACAGAGTCTGCATCACTACAGACACAGATTTTGGGGATTAGCCTTCCCGTTCCAACATAATAACATGGATGAGAGAATTTGGTATGGATGTACTTGACTGTCCTGCACAATGTCCTGCCCTCAACCCGATACAACACCTTTGGGTTGATTTCAAGTGCAGACTGAGAGCCAGGCCTTCTTATCCAACATCAGTGTGTGACCTCACAAATACAGTATGTAACTTCAAATATTGTTACGTTGACTTCTTGAGTCACACACTAGTTTCCACAATTAAAACTCCTCTCTTCCTAGTTTCATTTTTTTAAATGCTAATAGAGGCTACTTGCAGATTTGATTGTGAAGTTACCCTTTAAAGATGTCATCCTTCAATTTCTGAATGAAATTACAGCCACAAGGTATAATGTTAAAATGTAAAAGGAGTTCAAAGGTTCACTCGTGTTTGAAATTACTTTGTTTTGATCCCATCTTATACAATTTTTCCGAGATGTATCCAACAATAATGATCCATCCATCCATCCATCTTCTGAGCCGCTTCTCCTCACTCGGGTCGCGGGCGTGCTGGAGCCTATCCCAGCTGTCATCGGGCAGGAGGCGGGGTACACCCTGAACTGGTTGCCAACCAATCGCAGGGCACATAGAAACAAACAACCATTCGCACTCACAGTCATGCCTACGGGCAATTTAGAGTCTCCAATTAATGCATGTTTTTGGGATGTGGGAGGAAACCGGAGTGCCCGGAGAAAACCCATGCAGGCACGGGGAGAACATGCAAACTCCACACAGGCGGGGACGGGGATTGAACCCCGCACCTCAGAACTGTGGGTGGGGTGGGGTGGTGGTCCCCCTTTTTTGGAAGGGGCACCAGAGAGTGTTTTCCAACTACAGGGGGATCACACTCCTCAGCCTCCCTGGTAAGGTCTATTCAGGGGTGCTGGAGAGGAGGGTGCGTCGGGAAGTCGAATCTCAGATTCAGGAGGAGCAGCGTGGTTTTCGTCCTGGCTGTGGAACAGTGGACCAGCTCTTCACCCTCGGCAGGGTCCTCGAGGGTGCATGGGAGTTCGCCCAACCAGTCTCCATGTTTTTTGTGGACTTGGAGAAGGCGTTCGATCGTGTACCTCGTGGAGTCCTGTGGGGGGTGCTTCGGGAGTATGGGGAACCAAATCCCCAGATACGGGCTGTTCGGTCCCTGTACAACCTGTGTCAGAGTTTGGTCCGCATTGCCAGCAGTAAGTCGGACTCATTTCCGGTGAGGGTTGGATTCCGCCAAGGCTGCCCTTTGTCACCGATTCTGTTCATAACGTTTATGGACAGAATTTCTAGGCGCAGCCGAGGCGTAGAGATAGTCCGTTTTGGTGGCGACAGTATTGCATCTTCGCTTTTTGCAGATGATGTGGTTCTGTTGGCTTCATCAAGCCGTGATCTCCAACTCTCACTGGAGCAGTTCGCAGCCGAGTGTGACGCGGGATGAGAATCAGCACCTCCAAATCTGAGACCATGGTCCTCAGTCGGAAAAGGATGGCATGCCCTCTCCAGGTCGGGGATGAGATCCTGCCCCAAGTGGAGGAGTTCAAGTATCTTGGGGTCTTTCCACGAGTGAGGGAAGAATGGAATAGGAGAGCGACAGGCGGATCGGTGCAGCGTCTGCAGTGATGCTGACTTTCTATCGGTCCATTGTGGTAAAGAAGGAGCTAAGCCAAAAGGCAAAGCTCTCAATTTACCGGTCGATCGATGTACCTACCCTCACCTATGGTCACGAGCTGTGGGTCGGATACAAGCGACCGAAATGATTTTCCTCCGCAGGGTGTCCGGGCTATCCTTTAGAGATAGGGTGAGAAGCTCGGTCATCCAGGAGGATCTCAGAGTCAACCCGCTGCTCGTCCACATCGAGAGGAGCCAGATGAGGTGGTTGGGGCTTCTGATTCGGATGCCTCCTGGGCGCCTCCCTGGTGAAGACCCCGGGGACAACCCAGGAAACGCTGGAGAAACTACGTCTTTCGGCTGGCCTGGGATCCCCCCGGAAGAGCTGGAGGAAGTGGCTGTGGAGAGGGGAGTCTGGGCGTCCGTGCTAAAGCTACTACCCCCGCGACCCGACCTTGGTTAAGCGGAAGAAAATTGATGGATGGATGGATGGATTGTTTATAATCCGCACCCGAAAAATAGAAAAAACTGTGCATTATAATTGAGAAATTATGGTACTCATGAGCTTTGACCCCCCCCACCCAAAAAAAAAAAAAAAAAAAACCCACAAGCTGTATCTTGGCCACCCTAGCAATGGAAAGACCTGGAGGCTGTAGCCACTAAGGAAAGGCAAAAGGCCACCTCCAAGTTTGAAATTCAAACTTGGTCAGGTTTTGCCTTTAAAATCAGCCATCACCATTGATTTAATGCAACAGTTTGGTTTTCTTAAGGGTACATAAGAGTAATGAATGTAAATGCTAAGCAAACTATAACAAACGTGCACCACTGTGCCTCTTTTTTATTTTTATTTATTTTGGTTCAAACTTAACTAACTGAATTACAATTGTAAACGCACAGATACTGTGGAAAGTAATGAGAAAAAAATCGTTCAACATAAAAATAAATGTAATTCATTGGCATTTCTCGTGCCCAAGACTGCCTCCATTGTATTATCCTAACCTCTGTTTACTGCGTGCGAACCATTAATCACAGAAAACCAGTTGTCCAATTGCCGGCCCATGTCAAGATAAAGCCAACAAAAGCAGTTTGATAACCCACAACACAGAAATATGTTATTTATTGTTGTCTACTTAGTTCCAAGTGATAAAATTGACATAATAATTGTATGTGACACTGCAATCTATAATGCAGGAGATAGCCCCATATTTTTTACTCTTTCATGCATTAGCCTGCCAAGTCACAAAAAATGCCATTATGTTACAATCCCTGTCAATCATGATGACACTTATTTTCAGTGATATTATTTTTCTGTGTGTGCCGTTTCAAATTATTAGACAAAACGTGTATACTTCATTGTAAAAGCAAGGCTTTCATACATTGTCAATGTCCACTTCAACTGGCACACACGTAGGTCACATTTAGTATGTAAGGAAACACTGCTGACATCTGAAACATTACCAGTGTGATCATGCGTTCTGAATTTTAGCAGTTGACTTTTATAATTTGAAGTGAAAAACAACAAAACTATGAAACAGATGCAGGAGTCCTGACCTTTTTACCTCCATGTTTTCTGCGCAATCACAAGCCATAATGTCTTGTTATCACTGCAAAATAGGACATACTGACTACTGGTAGAGAACAGCATGTCTGTAAGACTTCCACCTGCTCCATGGAAATCCCATGAGACCCAATGATGCCACAGATGAATAAATAAAAAGTCCTGCAGAGACCCCATGTCACAAATTGGTTCCTTTCTTGTTTGTGTGAGAGAATGTCTCTTTCTGTGTTCACCCTATTCATTGTAGAACTTTCACTAACGATGTGAGCTAGTGAAATATATTATTTGTATCCTCGCCAGCACTGTCTGTGGCAGTTGATATATTTGGAATATGCTGCATTTTCAGTGTTAACAAGTAGCCTTTATGTGTTTGCGACAGAAACCAAGCAGCAGGGTTAGCGCTTTGCTGTGTGTGGGACCATGTTGTTCTTTCTTGAAATCCCGTCAGGGCCTTCAGGCACTGCTGCCGAACAGCCAAATCTCCCCCATCCAAGGCCCACTGTCCCCCAGAGATGGGTGTATGTGGTGCATTAAAAACATGGGGATGAGTGTGTGATGCATTAAAATCCAGGAGGGCAGGAAGGGGGGAGGGACAGGGCGCACGGACCGGGAAACACCACAGACGTGCTGAAACCCGGTCCGACACCAACACCCTCCCGACCCCATACCAGTCTCCCAGGAACCCCTGGATATGTATATGTGCCCAGATGTGACTAGTAAGAAAAATATACACAGTGAGTGGCGTCAGTATGTGCTAAGTGAGTGATTAAGAGGCATGGCTCCTGCAGGTCGGGCCCATCAGGCAGGAGGGCCGCCCCAACCAGCCCCGCAGCACCGACCCCTGTGGCCAGCCTAAGGCACACCTGTCAAGATGCTGTCTAATCAGCATCTTGATATGCCACACCTGTGAGGTGGGATGGATTATCTCGATAAAGGAGAAATATTCACTAACACAGATTTCGACAGATTTGTGAACAATATTTGAGGGAAATGGCCTTCTGTATATGGAGAAAATTTCCCGAGTCCAACTCATGAAAAATGGGAGCAAAAACAAAAGTGTTGCGTTTATATTTTTGTTCAGTATAGAAACATCAGAGTTACAAAGCTGTCACAAAGTACAAAGCATAGTTTGATTAGAAATAAAGTTGAGTTTGAAATACAACTTTAAAACAATTCAGTGCAATACATTCAAACAATCATAATCTCAGTTGTTGTGGAGCTTTTATAAGGTCTGAATACTTTTTTTTAGTGGTATGTTTTGAGACGAAAGAAAACATTTTATTACCACTCTAGTATACTGTATGTTGCGAATGGAGCAAAATTGTACAACTTGACTTGCGACTTCCTTAAACAGAGTAATGACTTGAGTGGACTTGCTTGAAATTTTCTGGCGACTTGACTTGACTTGCTTGAGTTATTGCTTGCTTGATTTATTAAAACATTTTTTAACTTTCATGTGGAGTACATTTTAAATGAATCAATATTCAAGTACAGTTTTTTTTCTTTTCCTATATTTAAGCGCAGTGTTCATATTCAGTTTATGCATTATGTTATAATGGGGTTACAAGATTATACATTTTAGATATAAAACCTCTGCCTCATATTTTTTAAACATTTAAACCTACTATGTTACTGTATTTTAATGTTCATCATGATGGTGGTACTTTTTCCTTGGTGCAAAAAGTTTGACAACCACTATATTAGTAAATAAGGAATTTGATTGAAACGACAAAGTAATTATTAAAAATGACACTTTGAACCATGCTATGCTGGACCTACTAGTTAGTAAGCAGGCTGAGCCCAAATAGCTCACTTGGAACTCAAAAACACAAAAGCTAATATTTACTCAAATACCTAAATGTCTTCCCTAGATAACCACAATTAGATAAGATAGATTTCAAGAAACATGCACTTCTTCAATAAGCATTTATAATTAAGTCAGTCAACAAATCCCTGGGCTCGTGTCGCAGCTGACTAACCATGTGTTTGATTTATCCGTGTGAGGGGGAAACTCTGAAGCACACTGCGTGACAGCTCAGAGGTTTTAAAATCTTAGATGTCAATGAAGTGATGAATAGAAAGGGTAGAGGCTGTGCCTGCCGGTCCATATGTCACTGTCCAAAGAGATGAGTTATCCTGCTTGCCTCAACGCTACATCAACCCAAATGCTTCAGCGGGGAACCTTTTTATACAGAAGGTAGAAGAATCAGAGAGCCAATTCAGGGCAAACCAAATGCCCATGGGTTACCGTGTATGACACTTCAACTTCACAAAGGTCTCGACAAATGTGTGCTTCCAGCTAACCCAGAATCCATTACTTAACCTAAGGGACAAATGGAAAAAAAGCAGTGGTCTCCTCACATCTCTCAAAGCCCTCAAGTCATTCACTGTGCGTTTTACTCAAACAATGAGCTGACAGTTCACAACAATTTGTATAAAGCTTTCCCAATCCTGTATGACCGTTTGGGCTGTTAATTGGGAGAGAGCATGAAGGTTAAACATCTGTTTTGGGAGGCTGGTACTGTAATGAATATTTTGAAGGAAAAAAAAAATCCAATCGGATTTAATGGAAATCGGTGCCACTAATTTGAACTACTTTTTTTGTCATAATAATAATAATAAGAAGGAGGAGGATAAAAATAGCTCCGTGCTGATGCCTTAATAAAGCCAGGGTCATATTGTCACTGCAATAAAAGCATTATTTTCTGTATAGACAATTTTGTAAGTAACATTTGAACATTCATTCATTCATCTTCCATTCCGCGCATCCTCTCTAGGGTTGCGGGCGTGCTGGAGCCTATCCTAGCTATCTTTGGGCGAGAGGCGGGGTACACCCTGAACTGGTCGCCAGCCAATCGCACATTTGAACAATAAAGTACAAAAATAAGTAGTTAATGATAAGATGTAAAAACAGCACACTCGGTCAAGTGCATCTCATTTTTAACATGTCACACATGTTAAAGTTTAATCAATGTCAATGTAAAACCAACAAAGCAGTGGTGAAGGTACCGAAATGAATTTCTGCTGAATTTGAGTATGTAAGTTCTAATGTAAATTATTCTTCCCTTATGACATTCGTTCTCTCTTCATACTGTATCTATTGTTGAAACGGGCTTTTCGATTGAGGTATCATATAAAAACAAAGAAAAATTTAATACATGCCCAGATTGAATTATTTGATGCAATGAATTGACTTTCACAAAATGCTCCCATAGTGTGTTTTTTTTGTTTTTTTTCCACAAATTTAAACTGAGTTTACACTGCAGATTAACTGGCCAAGAGTCACTGATGGTGTAGCGGTACACTTGCCTGACTTTGGTGCAGGCAGTGTGGGTTCAGTTCCCACTCAGTGACGGTGTGAATGTGAGTGTAAATGGTTGTCCGTGTCTATATGTGCCCTGCGACTGACTGGCGACCAGTTCAGGGTGTAGTCCGCCTTTTGCCCGAAGTCCGCTGGGATAGGCTCCAGCGTCCCGCAACCCTAACCAGGATAAGCGGTGTTGAAAATGGATGGATGGATTAACTGGCCAATACCGGTCTATTATGTTGCCATTTTTGGGGGCGTCTATTTACAATACATGTATTTTCAAGTGACACATATTCATATACTTAGATTGACTATAACCCTGGACAAACCTGTAATTGTACATGACCAAAATGCATGTAAATAACGCCACAGGTGTCAACATCAGGGAACAATAACAATTTTTCTTTTTTTTTTTTTTTTTTGTAAGTTGTCAGTTTTTTTTTTTTTTTGTAAACGCACTCCGGTTTCCTCCCACATCCCAAAAACATGCGTGGTAGGTTAATTGACAACTCTATAATTGACCAGTGGTGTGAATGTGAGTGCGAATGGTTGTTTGTTTGTATGTGCCCTGCGATTGGCTGGCATCCAGTTCAGGGTGTACCCCGCCTCCTGCCCGATGACAGAGCCTGGGATAGGTTCCAGCACGCCCGCGACCCTAGTGAGGAGAAGCGGCTCAGAAAATGGATGGATTGATGTTTTTTCAACTGATTTTGAAGAATTTTGAATTGCTGAATCCGAAAGTGAAATACGTTTCTCTTGTTCAGGTCAGCTATTTCTGCCAACTTGTTAACAGTTTATTAATCAAATGTTACAAACTTTGCTTAGTGTAAATTGAATAGTACTACACTGATAAATGTAAGCACCTGTAAATTGAATGTTACGTTGTTATTGTTCAAAATTCAGGGCATAAACCTCAGTTTGTTTTAACTTCTAAACTAAGGGAAAATATCTGTAAATGTAAACAAAAACAGGTGGCCATAATTCAAAAAGTTGACCGGATTGAGTAAAACTCACAATTGTCCGAAATCAGCTAAAAAATCTTCGACAATAAATTTCTTTTTGACCAGTGTAATCAATACATACGAAGAATATTAAACATACGGTTTCATTCAGTCACTGATTGTGTTGTGGTGCATTTGCCTGACTTCGATGCAGGGAGCATGGGTTCAGTTCCCACTCAGTGACGGTGTGAATGTGAGTGCGAATGATTGTCCATGTCTGTATGTGCCCTGCGACTGACTGGCGACCAATTCAGGGTGTAGTCCACCTTTCACCTGAAGTCAGCTGGGAAAGGCTCCAGCACGACGTGACCCTGAACATGATAAGCAGTATTGAGAATGGATGAATGAATGGTTTAATTCGGCCTGAACGACTGTTCCCACCATAGGTTGAAATTAAGGTAACCGTGGTATTATTCCACTGGTCACCATCAGCAATTACTGTGCATTTTAAAAAACTCTGTATGCAGAATGCGTACACAGTATGCTTATACTGGTCTAAATTTGTATGGCATCACAAAGATTATGTAAAAGTGGCTGTATCTCAGTTCTTGATTACCATTAAATAAAGGACTACATTCTAATTGGCAAGGGGGAGCAAAATCCTGTATGTATGATCGTATGCACGCTTGAATGGGCAGTTGGTAATTACTATGATAGAGGTTCAGTGCTATCCCCTGATAATGGTTGATAACCCCAGACTAACCTCCATTCTGGAATCACCTGGCTATGACTCAAGGTTGTTTCAAATATTAAATTAGCTACTCCAATTTGAGGCCACATTCATGTCAAACCATATCGATATATAGTTACCATTTATCTTGCTAAAGAAATGTTTTAATCTCATATCCACAGCTGTACAGCTCGTTAGACTTTGGGAGAAAATGGCAGCTTGTCCATGAACACGTTACCCCTACTAGATTCTATTGGTGAGTTAACCTTTTCACATCTTCAATTCTCTTTATTCCATTTCATTCTTCTCCTTCAAAGTTCCATTTATGTGCGAATGCTGAGGCCCTTGCTTGTCTTCTGTGTGACAGTGACAGTGGTATTGATGCTCACAAGCAGCATGACTGACTGGTGCTGCTGCTAAAATTCTGCACATTTGCAACCCTTGAGATAATCAGGCAGAGATTAAGCTTTTCGTTCAGAGTGCACTTTGCCTTCAGTATCTGACGACATGTTGCCTTCTACTTAATTTCTCATTTTGTGCTCATAGCTGGCATCTAATGAATAAATTAATTAGATATAACAATGTTTTTTTTTCACAATGGCTTAAACCTCCAAGACAGTGTCACACCAAGTAGAAAGCTGTGTACATTTTGTTTAATGCACATTTATTCCATTTATTTTAAGAAAGATTTCACTTAGGATATTAACACAGTCAGAGTGTGGTGTCCCTTTGTTACCCAGTTGTGGCTGCATGTATACCTTTATACCAGTGCTACCAAACATTTACTGAACCAAGGCACATATTTTAAATTTGAAAAAATCTCACAGTACACCACCAAACGAAAACAGAAAAAAAAAAAAAGTGGACACACAGGCTAAATATTTACCTTCTGCCATAGAGTCTGCCATTTAATTGTTCTGCCTGTTGCTATATGTCACTGCCATAAATAGTTGACAAAAGATATATTTCTATGTAGTAAATAAATAATTTTCTATCAAATAATGATCTCTCACAGCACACTAAAGGCGCCATGGCACACTGGTTGGGAATCAATGTTTTATAATGTCACATTTTATTGGAGGGAAGCAGGCCTGGATATATTGTGATATTAATATTAATAATAATAATTTTCACAGAAAACATGTTTTTTTCAGTGTATAATGCGCACCCCCAAAGTTGAACTCAAAATTCTGGAAAACCCTTCTTCCCATGTATAATGCATTTCTATAATGCATGATTTTGCTTTTACCCATATGATCAAAACATGAAGTATTTTTTCAAATAATTATTCTGAAGTTCAGCACTTTATTTGAACATGTTATACTTTTTTATTTACTGGCTCTTATTTTGAAATTCACAGCCTTACTTTTATTTAGTAAATGAGAAAACACATAGTTGTGCTCATATGTTTGATTACCCAGGCAGAATTTGTAAGATGGGTACAATTCTTTAAAGAAAACATGAAGGGCTAGGTGAAACACATTTAATTTAATTTTAATGGGAATCAAATTAAACTGACAAGCATTTCAGAAAAGCATTATCATTAAACAAAACATAGCCATAAAGAAATGAATGGTGGTTGTTGTTCAGGCATATAAAAAAAAATAACAACTATATTTCACAAATTCTGCCAGGGTATGTAAACTCATTAGCACAAGTGTACATACAGTATATGGAGTCATACGTACCCCTGTAATACTGGACTGAAAGTGTAGGCTACCCCTTTTTCATAACCTTTAGGTGGCGGTGACATTGGAATGAAAGTGTACAGCTTTTTCATAAGCTCTAGATGGCGCCATAAATGTATAAAATGTGAAAGCTTTTTCATTTTCCCCTCTACCTATGTATAATGCGCACTATTGACTTTTGACAATTTTTTGGGGGGTAAAAATGCACATTATACACGAGAAATTACGGTAACTACCATCTTGTGTCAAATAGCCCTGTGATCTGTCATCTTCTCCCAGGTCTGTGTCAGGGCTAGACAAGGAGTCAGACCTTGTCCACATGGAGGCCCACACGCATGATGGAAGTGAGTTTATGCTACACATGCATAAATAAACATCTCTATGGCAACAGCTACATGGAATGTTTTGCAAATGAACTTATCTCTTAATTAATATGGTATGTCTTCTGCACTGCTTAACAGCAGACACCAAACTTCAACATTGGTGCACATGTTTATGCAAGCGAGTGACATTGCGGTCATGTAGCTGAATGTCAGCATTGTTGTACGACAATATAACAGACAGCCAGAGAGGCTGTGATTTAATTTGTGGCATTTACTCAACATGGAATTGAAGTGCTAACTTGAAACCACCTCAGAGAGAGGGAATTAGACAAAGAAAATGTCAGAATACATATCAAAAAGCATACATGCAGAAATGTAAATTTGTCCTCACTTGACTTGTAGTATAAAAAACATTGAATACACCACCAAAAGACAAGATGTAGAATGAGAGGCATTGAAGATATTCTGATTACAAATTGGCATCATATTCAAACCTGTTGTTAGTTGGACTGGTTGGGCTATCTGTGTTATCCTTTGCTCTGCTTTGGCTCATCTTGCAGCCTGTGATGGTCCTCATCCCTTCCCAGACATCCCTTAACAGTATGTATATTATGGTAAGGTCTCACACTTACTATCTTTCCAAAATACAGGTGTCCAGTACATCACGTGCAGAGTGCAGATGTGCACAGAAGCCAACAGGAATTACCCCTTTCCTGGATCCATTGACATCAGTTCATTGGTGGTTCAGGATGACTACATATTCATACAGGTGAGTATTACAAGGCCTTGACTTTTTTTTTGGATGCATGTAATAGTTTTTTTTTTATCAATAAGGGCAAAAAGTTAAACATTATGCCAGTATTTATTGGCTGAAAGGCAATTTATATACCAGTTATTTCCTGAACAATTAAAAGTGATGAGTGCAAGTGCAGCTTTTCTTTCCCAGCAAACTATTCAGCAGTGCACATAATAAAAAGGAGACCCTTAAAAAAAGTAACAACAGCCTAATACTTTGAGAAAGCAAGGGTTTAATTATTAATTAGATCTATTTTTCAGTTGTTTCGACAATAACAACAGCCTGTCTCAATACAATACCCGGTTTTAATGCAATTGTGCAAATATAGCAGCAAAATTTAAAAAAATTAAAAATCAAGCATCTGAAATGCAATTTGATGATGCTGATGTGTATTTTTCCACAACAGTGGACAACTGGTTAGCACATCTGCCTCACAGTTCTGAGGACCCAGGTTCAAATCCTGCCTTGCCTATGTGGAGTTTGCATGTTTTCCATGTGCCTGTGTGGGTTTTCTCCTGGTACTCCGGTTTCCTCCCACATCCCAAAAACATGCATGGTAGGTTAATTGAAGACTCTTAATCGCCCGTTGGTGTGAATGTGAGTGCGAATGGTTGTTTGTTTATATGTGCCCTGCGATTGGCTGGCGACCGGTTCAGGGTGTACCCCGCCTCTCGCCCGAAGATAGCTAGGACAGGCTCCAGCACGCCCACGACCCTAGTGAGGATAAGCGGTATGGAAAATGGGTGGATGGATATATATATTTCTAAATACTGTATGTCCCTTCTGGTGTTTTAGTATAGATGGCTCATGAGACAAAAGTGTGTGTTTAATGATATCTAAATCTTGATTCAGTAAACGTGCCAAGAAATAGAGCAAAGGAACCCAGGTGTGATTGTAAAATAAATATCTAAATAAATAAATAGTCGTAGTAGTAAGTAGTACAATACCATCAATGATGGTGTAGTGGTACATTTCCCTGACTTCAGTGCAGGCAGCTTGGGTTCAGTTGGTACTCACGTTGTGGATGTGAGAGTCAGCCCTGTGACTGACTGGCAACCAGTCCAGGGTCTGCCTTCCAGCTGAAGTCAGCTGGGATAGGCTCCAGCTTCCCTCGACTCTGAACAGGATAAGCCATAGAAAATGGATGGGTGGATTAAAATACCACACACTATAAAGCCAATAAATATACACTTCTCACTTTTTTTACCTCGTTGTCTGTGGGGTCTCTCACAAAAGTCGGTTAAGATGTAAAAAACTGGTGTGTGGATAAGGGTACCTCGCTCAAGACCCCATCTTTCTCATCTTCTAAATGGTTAGTAATGTCGACCGAATATCGACCGGTAAAACTCAAGCTCCGCTTTTCAGCTCAGCTTCTTCAGTAGGACAGACCAAGTCTGCATCACTACTGACTGAAGTTGCATGAATCCTCCTTTGGATCACCTCCATTTTGCACACACTTATGAAATACCCCATGATTCTTGAACACCTCCACGAGAGAGCACATCACCCTATTCTGGCTGAGGATCATGGTCTCTGATTTGAAAAATTCAAATTCTCATTCCAGCCGCTTCACACTCAGCTGCGGACTGCTCCACTTAGCGTTGATGATCCCGGCCTAATGAATGTGGCCACTGAGTCTGAGCTGTCAGGTGGTGGACCAGAATCTTCTTTCTTCATGGTCTCACCAAACTCCACCCACACCTGAATTTTTGCCTTGGGATCGCCATCGCCACATTCTCCATGGTCTGGCTGGTACCAATCAGTATGCCTTCATGTTCCACAATCAAAAACACCTGATTGGACTCATTCAGCTTGACAGCATGCCTCACCGAGGATATCCGACAACAGTGCTGTCAGATGTGAGTTGTTGACTCCTTCAGACAAGGGACTTGGCCAGATGTTATCAGCAGACCCTCACAATACATGCTACCATGGGAGCCAACCCAACCCCAGATGGTGATCAGTTGACAGTTCTGCCCCTTTCTTCACCTTTGTGTCCAAGGCATGCCGCCACAAGTCCGATGATACTGCCAAAATGTGGATCATCGAACAGTGGTCATAAGGTGGTCAGTGCCAAGCGCATATTGAAACCCTTTGGCGTGAGCATGGTGTTCATTATGAACAATCTGTGATGAAAATCCCAATGTACAGACACTGAGCCAGCAGTCAATAAGTATCCCAACACCTGCTGGGCACCTCTCACTGGGGGCAATCAGGCAGTTGCCATCGAGCCACACTGGGGAGGGAAAATGAAGTCCTTTCCAACATTTCGTCACCTATTTGCCTTTGGTGACCTACCAATGACATAAATTAACTTCACGACTGAGCTCCATTGGATCATTGCGACACCGATGCTTGCATTGCTATACAATGATGACTCAAGAAGGAATGTTATTGTCTTTATTATAGTTGTCAAAACAAATGTACCTTTAGTTGTGCTAATCCTTAAAAGTGAACAAAACACTGAAGAAACAAGGGGGATCTATTTTTTTTTTTTTTCGTGACTGTAGAAGCAATGGTCAGAAATGACTAAATGTCCTTGGTAAGGTTGGTGTGAAAGGGCCTATAGACAGACCATTTGTGCTTACATTCACACCTATTGGCAATTTAATATATGTTAGTGATAATTAACAGGTTTCTTTTTTGAATCAGAGTACCTGGAGAAAATCATACAAACGCTTGTAGAACAAGGAGGTCAGAGCCTTTGGGGAGCTGGTTGGCCTGGGTGGGCGTGATGGTCGCAGGTCATCATTGCCATGTGAGCCTCTTGCCTCACCCCCACCAGTCTCCCCAATTTTAATGCACGACGCCCCACCACTCACGATCACAATACAGGGATAGTGGTTCCCAGTCGGGGACCTGGTAACCATTGTAATAGGGTGGGTGTTGGGTATTCACATTTCTCTTGGTTTGACTCCTGGGCCCTGCTTTTACTTTTGGATGATAAACAGACGTGCTCTCCATGTGTAACACTGTTTCGCCCCCCTCCAAATCAATATTTGTATTTCAACATTGGTCCCTATGTGGCATGTTTTATTTTGTTTTAAACCTCAGTTAGTGCGGCACGGTGGACGACTGGTTGGAGCGTCTGCCTCACAGTTCTGAGGACCGGGGTTCAATCCCCGGCCCCGCCTGTGTGGAGTTTGTGTGTTCTCCCCGTGCCTGCATGGGTTTTCTCCAGGCACTCCGGTTTCTTCCCACATCCCAAAAACATGCATGGTAGGTGAATTAATGACTCTAAATTGCCCATAGGTGTAACTGTGAGTGTGAATGGTTGTTTTTTTGTATGTGCCCTGTGATTGGCTGGCAACCAGTTCAGGGTGTACCCCGCCTCCTGCCCGATGATAGCTGGGATTGGCTCCAGCATGCCCGCGATCCCAGTGAGGAGAAGCAGCTCAGAAAATGGATGAATGGATGGATAAACCTCAGCTAAACAACCAGAATTTGTGCTAAGATACAATGATTTTATTATTCATCTGTGCTCAAACATTTTCACAGCCTAGTTTGTGCAATTAATCACGATTAGTGGAACAGACACAAATGGCAATGTTGTAAACGCAAATTAACATAGGCGCAAATTATTGTCGTATTTTAATTTCCATCATGATTTTTACATAGAAGTATTTTGACAATGGGAAAATGAGGTTTCATACATTTCTATTCAACAGAGAAAGTCAGTATATTTACAACGGCAGTTTTGTTCAAACTCTATACTGTTCTGTTTGTGTTTGTTAAAGAAAAGCTCATACTGTAGTATCCTACACTTGGCGGTGGGGAATCAATCATACCAATTTCGTTTAAAGTTCAAATTGCCTCTGGTTATCTCGCTATTGATCTCCTGCTCTTTCCTTCGATTGTCTGTAGGACTATTTCCGCAGTGTTCACCAAATACCCTACGTACGTATATCTTACTGCTAGGTCCTAGCAACTAGGACCTCTTTTTTGTTTCTTTCTATGCAATTTTGTTCATTTACTACACTAGTAAAAAACAACTCCTGTCATACAACATTAATGTGGGGGTCACTTCTTCTTTGCCAAGCTTGGCTTCACATTTGTTTTGAAAGTTTTCCACCAAAACATATCATGCCCAATATTATTCAAAGGTGAGTACTACGTGAAGGTGCTACTTTACACAGTTTGTGTGAACATTATTGGCTGATGGCCAAATGACAATATGCCCTGTGATTTGTTGATGCATAATTAAGATTAGATTATTAGAGAAGGTTTTTGCAAATGGCCTAGACCAGCGCACCCCAACCAGTGGGCCCCAATCATCGGCCTGTGGGCCATTTGGGACCAGGCTGGTTATCAGAGTCTGAAATAAGTTTTATTTTGAAAATCAGGTACATCTGCCATGTCTCTGTTCACAAGTCACACAACTCGTGTTGGGCTCATAATACGGTAGTGAAAAAAATACACCCACAAGCAAGAAGAAATGAGTAAGAGTATGAAATAAATGTCTTTAGAGAGCTTCAGAAAGGGTAAAGGCCACAATGATTAGACACAAGAAGAGCTTACCACTTCCAAGAAGAAGGAAGCGACATTCAAGCGACAACAATATCAGCAGTGCTACTTATAATATGGGTTTGCTGGCAGGTAATTCCCACACACCAAGCCCATCCATCCATCCATCCATCCATCCACCCATCCATCCATCTATCCATCCATCCATCCATCCATTTTCCATACCGCTTATCCTCACTAGGGTCGCGGGTGTGCCGGAGCCCATCCCAGCTATCTTTGGGTGAAAGGCGGGGTACATTCTGAACTGGTCCCCATCCAATTGCAGGGCACATATAAACAAACAACCATTCGCACTCACATTCACACCTACGGGCAATTTGGAGTCTTCAATTAACCTACGATGCACGTTTTTGGGATGTGGGAGGAAACCGGAGTACCCAGAGAAAACCAAGGAGAACATGCAAACTCCACACAGGTGAGATGGGATTTGAACCTCAGAACTGTAAGCCAGATGTGCTAACCAGTCATCCACCGTGCGACCCAACACCAAGCCCATTCAACATAATACTGTATGTATATGTATTGTAATTGCCAAAAACAATTCCATTTCCAACATCCTATCATTGTGAAGCAGGATTTTCTGCATTGACAGCAACCAAAACAAAATTACGTAGTAGACTGGACATAAGAAACACACACTGTTATTTTTTCCCATTACTCCAAGATAGGAGAGTGTCGTTAAAGAGAAACAAGCGCAGGGCCCGCACTAATTCATTACAACTACATTCAGCGTAATGGTGCGTTTATTCTTTAATAATGTCTTTCTATTTGTTTCTATGCAGGTCTGTCAAATATTGCGTTACATTAAGGGGGTCATTGGTGCAAAAAACGTTGGGGACCACTGGTCTTGTCTCTGCATTTCCCAAACAGCGCATGAAGCTTATTTATGGAACTTACGTTTCCCCCAACAAACAATAATTGGACTATTGATTGTACTAAGACTTATTCACCAGTCCACTTTAGAATCCTCAGAATACATTGTGGGGACAGCATCCTTTGAATGCAAGCTAGGGCATTGTTACAAATGGCCATCCTCTAAAAGAAAAAGCTAATTGACACCCACCAAAACTTGTAAATAAAATAATAAGAACCAGAAAAACAAGCAAATGCATCAGGGTTGAATATGCAAGTTTTCTGCTGGAAAGTCATATGGTCAGATCAGTCTGCACAAAGCATAACACAAAACATCAAGGATTTGTGATGATGCCTTTGTATTGTCCAATAATAGTTATATTGTATTATTAGTTTTGTAGAATATGTTTGTTCTATTTGCAACGTACTTAATATTCATGTGAATGTGTTACTAGAAATTAACCAAGGAATTTGCCTGAAATGTTGACACAAACATCGCTTAGTCTTTGCGAAAAAATATATTAAAACTAATAATAATACAATGAAAAGTGCTGCAGGCGAGCTCGCAAACATTCTCTGTTGCAGAGAAGAGAGATGCAGTGCTGATGCAGCTCTTTGGTGAAAGAGGGCTGGAGAATTTCAAATTTGAGAAGTATTTTAAATCAATGAAAACATGCTGCAAATAACTACAGTATATAAAAGGAATGTCATCAGGTAATATTTTTAATTTTGATTTTTTTATATTTTTAATCAGTTTGGTCTAATGACTTAACGCAAACTTGTGGTATGTTATTCTTGCATTTATTTTTTTCTGAAAAATAAACATTTTGCCCAATTTGCAGTATGTGTTCAATTTAAGAATAATGTTTTGTAGGTGCCTACATCTGGAAGAGCCACTTATTATGTTTCCTACAAAAGAGACCTCTTCATCCAAATTAAACTTCCTAAATATTCCTTACCAAAGGTAGGTTGGAGCAAATGTTGTAATTGTGTGATGGTTGAAAGGTGGAGTATGCGGTTTTCAAACTAATAACAAGATTTGAACGTAGCCTCACTTAACCCCCGGTCTCCGCCATCCTTGCGTCTCTGACCAAAGGAACGCCCCGAACTCACTAACGCTATTGTAGCGTGCACAGAACGCCAAAGCTGCTACATTGCTATACCATGACTTATTCATAATGGATTATTTCCAAACACAATAAGTTACTGGATTGATGTTGTATTTCTTGGAATGTACTATCAATTAAAAATATGAGAGGTGATCAGCTTACCTTTAGACTCTGTGAGAACGGTGACATTGATAGTGTGTTTTCCAAGCCCAACCCATGCAGCCGTTATACATGTTTACCCTTGATTTGAAGTAGAGAGCTGTCTCATTCCTTATTTTTAACTTTTGTTGCTAACCTGAGATAGTCTGGCCAAGAAAATATAATAGTCTCCATTTTGATCAAGGCTGTGCATGCATGTACAAATAATTGACAGACTATACGCCTCCTGTCTCTACAGTCTGATTGGCTGTTCTTGTCGCACCGTGTCCAGTTGTAAAATAATATAAAACATTTAATTAGAGGCATTAGATGGGACCAGAGAGGCATTATTTTTCAAAAGATCACTTTAATAATATTTTACTGTCAGGTTATACAGTTTTAACATCAATGACAATTTGTTTCCAACTGCAAACTCTACCTTTAATCATGTTCATGATGTACAGTATATCAATGCATAAACAGTTGTTAAATCAGTCATAGAATGTGACATGATCTCAATCTACATCACAACAATACACAACATGCCTATTTAAGATAATGTCACACAAACAAGTACAGTGGTACCTTGACTTACGAGTGCACCAAAATTGCCTTTTCCGAGTTAAGAGTCATCGCTCTGTCAGTTTTTTGTGTTGTGTTGCAAGCCAATATGTGTGTTATGAGCGAGCTTCAGATATATCCCGGTTAGAAGGCATCATTGAATGCCACAACATATTCCCAACAGCCCATTATTTAAGATGCGAGTAAATTGAGTTTTGAGTTCAGTCACAGAATGAATTGTAAGTCAAGGTACTGCTGTATATGCTTTCATGTTTTTATTGGACACGACGTGAAGAATGATTGTTGTTGTTGCTTTTGTTGAAGAATTGTTCACTTGCATGAGGCTGAAACAATTTAAAATATCTCTAAATGCCTTGAAATTCAAAAGTCGATGGTAAGATAAATTTTCTATAAATGGAGAAAGTTCAGCACTGTCACTACTCACTTAGGTGTGGCCGCAAGAGCATAGTGCAAAATGCTCAATGACATAAAGAAATGTCCAGGAGTGTCAGCCAAAGATTTAAAGAAATCTCTGTCACATGCCACAACATCTCTGTGAATAAATCACAATGAGTTAAACATGAAAGAAGAACGAATGTCATTGGAGTACAGCACAGAGGATATCAATGTGATCCCAAAAATCATAGCTACAAATTTTAAGTTTGTAAAAGAGCACCTCGATGTTCCACTGCGCTGCTGACAAAGTAATGTGTGGACAGATAGGAAAAAAGTGTGGAGAAAAAAAATCACAGCACACCACCCTCAAAACCTCATCCCAATTGTGAAGTATGGTGGAGGGGCGATCATGGTGTGTGACTGCTTGGTTAACTCAGGGCCTGGACTCATTGCTATCATGGACAGATAAATACATTTACAAATTAATCAAGACATTTTGCAGGAGAACTGCAGTGTTTAGATCCGGCGAGTTTGCTGCCCAGTCAAGCACTGTGATGGCATGGGTGTCAAACCAGGTTTTGGTGCTTCTGGCGGTATAGCAGGGGCCTGGTCCTGCTGGAAGATAAAGATATCCATACAGATCCTCAGCAGAAGGAATCATGAAGTCCTCTAAAACATTCTGGTAGACTGTTCCGGTGACCTTGGATTTAAGAAAGCAGAGTTTACCAACACTTGCACTGGACATTGCACCCCAAATCATGACTGACTGTGGATATTTCACACTGGACCTCAAGCAGCTTGGGCTCTGTTCTTCACCCGTCTTCCTCCAAACCCTTGGACCTTGATTCCTGCATGAAAGGCACAGTTTACTTTCATCCTTCATCACCTTGGACCACTGGTCAACAGTCCAGTCCTTCTTCTCCTTGGCCCAGTTGAGACGCTTCCTACGTTGGCTCAGGCTCAGAAGTGGCTTTACCTGAGGAACCCCACAGTTGTAGCCAATCTCCCGGATCCGTCTGAATGTGGTGGTTTTTGAAGCTGTGACTCATGCCTCATTCCACTCTTTCTGGATCTCTGTTAGATTCTTGAATCTTCTCCATTTGATAATCCGCTGAAGCCCAGTGTCATCTCTTTTGCTGGTGCATCTTCTCCTGCCACATTTTGTCCTTCCACACGACTTTCCATTGATATGCTTGGACACAGCACTCCTTAGCTATGAACATTTTTTGGCTTACCCATCCTGTGGAGGGTATCAATGCTGGTTTTCTGGCCAGTTGTCAAGTCTGCACTCTTCCCCATACTGAAACCAACTGAGAAATTTGAACCAAACTGAAACAATTTAATGAGATCTGAGGAAACCTGTGCAGGTACTTCGAACTTTAGTAGATGATTAGTGTGTGACACAAAGTTTAAAACATTCATGGCCTGCAAAATTTAGGCTGATTTCTTCACAGTATTCACATTTTTTTAACTCCTGATTTTGTGGGTTTTATGAGCTGGAAGCCCAAATTATGTAAAAATAAAAAATAAAAATACTTGAAATTGTTTAAATTGTAGGCCCTGAATCTATAATCGATGAAAGTTAAACTTTTTGAATGGAATTATGGAAATAAACAAACTTTTCCATGGTATTCTAATTTTTGGGAAAGTGTCTGCGTGTGTGTCTATACAGTGGGTACAGAAAGTATTCAGAACCCCTTACATTTTTCACTGTTTTTTTATATTGCAGCCATTTGCTAAAATAATTTACGTTCTTTTCTTCCACATTAATGTACACACAGCACCACATATTGACAGAATAAAACGGAATTGTTGAAATCTTTGGAGATTTATTAAAAAAGAAAAACTGAAATATCACACAGCCATAAGTATTCAGACCCTTTGCTCAGTATTTAGGAGAAACACCTTTTTGAGCTAATACAGCCATGAGTCTTCTTGGGAATGATGTTCCTCACACATGGATTTGGGGATCATCTGCCATTCCTCCTTGCAGATCCTCTCCAGTTCTGTCAGGTTGGATGGTGAACGTTAGTGAGCAGCCATTTTCAGGTCTTTCCAGAGATGCTCAATTGGGTTTAAGTCAGGGGTCTGGCTGGGCCATTCAAGAACAGTCATTGAGTTGTTCTGAAGCTACTCATTCGGTATTTTAGCTGTGTGCTCAAGGTCATTGTCTTTTTTGAAGGTGAACCTTCGGCCCAGTCTTAGGTTCTGAGCCCTCTGGAGAAGGTTTTCGTCCAGGATATCCCTGTACGCATTAATCTTTTCTTCGATTGCAACCAGTCTCCCTGTCTCTGCAGCTGAAAAACACCCCCACAGCATGATGCTGTCACCACCATGCTTCACTGTTGGGACTGTATTGGACAGGTGATGAGCAGTGACTGGTTTTCTCCACACATGTCACTTAGAATTAAGGCCAACAATTTCTATCTTGGTCTCATCAGACCAGAGAATCTTATTTCTCACTATCTTGGAGTCCTTCAGGTGTTTTTTTTTTTTAGCAAACTCCATGCGGGCTTTCATGTCTCTTGCACTTGAGGAGAGGCTTCCGTCGGGCTACTCTGCCATAAAGCCCCGACTGGTGGAGGGCTGCAGTGATAGTTGACTTTCTAGAACTTTCTCCCATCTGCTGACTGCATCTCTGGAGCTCAGCCACAGTGAACTTTGGGTTCTTCTTTACCTCTCTCACCAAGGCTCTTCTCCCCTGATTGCTCAGTTTGGCCAGAGGGCCAGCTCCAGGAAGGGATCTGATCGTCCCAAACGTCTTCCATTTCAGGATTATGGAGGCCACTGTGCTCTTAGTAACCTTAAGTGCAGCAGAATTTTTTTTTTGTAACCATGGCCAGATCTGTGACTTGCCACAATCTCTGAGCTCTTCAGGCAGTTCCTTTGACCTCATGATTCTTATTTGCTCTGACATGCACTGTGAGCTGTAAGGTCTTATATAGACAGGAATGCGGCTTTCCTAATCAAGTCAAATCAGTATAATCAAACACAGCTGGACTCCAATGAAGGTGAAGAACCATCTTAAGGATGACCAGACGAAATGGACAGCACCCGAGTTAAATATATGAGTGTCACAGCAAAGGGTCTGAATACTTATGGCTGTGTGATATTTCAGTTTTTCTTTTTTAATAAATCAAACGGAAAAATTTCCCCCTTAAATTTTTCACTCTTTGTTATATTGCAGCCATTTGTTAAAATCATTTAAGTTCATTTTTTTCCTCATTAATGTACACACAGCACCCCATATTGACAGAAATATATATATATATATATATATATATATATATATATATATATATATATATATATATATATATATATATATATATATATATAAGAATGCTGGCACTAAAATGAAATTCTTGAAGCGTTTCTCCAATGCTAATTTCAGATATTTGAACTGGACTGTTCTTTGAAAATGATACTTCTTATTGCATCAAAAGTTGCTATACAGCACAAACTACAGTATACTGTGCAATTACTCATTAACTCTCTGTAGTCACAGCACATCATTGATCTCATGTCCCGCAGGGTCAGCATGCTCTAATCTCACTTCTCTCTCCCCTGCAGTCATAACTAATCTCAATTTATCCCTGCTCCCTGATAGGATTTACACATTGTCAGCACAGATGAAAAGCAGGTATTTGCGGCAGTGCAAGAGTGGAACCAAAATGACACCTATAACCTCTACCTGTCTGACACTAGAGGAATCTACTTCACCTTGTCCATGGAAAATGTCAAGACCACTAAAGGCATAGGAGGCAACCAGATGCTGGATTTGTATGAGGTAGGCTTCCAATCAAATTGGTAATAAATGTAAAGAAAGATCACTGATTGAATCTATGGGAAGTTACAGCGACTATCTGCACATGACCATTAAAATTACTGGAAAGGTTAAACAACTGCAATTTTTAATACAACCGTTTACTTTTAGTGTTGATGAAATATATGTATACTGAACCATTGCTGTTTAATTGTTCTTTACAGGACCCACCAACTTTACACATCAATATTTGCTCTCTGATCATTGTTAGTGAGTAAAAAATGGTTTATCTTTTGAGTAATGGAGCAGATGGATTTCCCACTATTCGAAATTCCAAATGTGTACCAATCCTGGCTCAATACAGTACAGTATACCTGTACAGAGAACACTTGGTTTTCGTGATCAATCTGTTCCAATTAATCCATTCCAGACCCGCCCCTCCCCGCCCCAAAAAAGGGTGTCCATGTGCACTGACCACCAGGACACCCTGGGCCACAGTTCGATGATTGACTTTGTGGTGGTGTCATCGGACTTGCGGCAGCATGTCTTAGACACTCGGGTGAAGAGAGGGGAGCTGTCAATTTCTGTCAAATTCTTTGCAGAATATAAAACAAACACACCCAATCCCAGACATGAAAATAATTATCGAACCACTGTTCTATAGTGTACAATTATTTAAGAATATAAAAAAATAATGGATGAAAAAATTATTGTTTCTCATGCTGCTGTTCTAGACATTCTTATTTCTTATTATATTCTTATTCTTATTCTCTGCTGTGCAGTTTGAACTGTGAAGTGCACTGTTTTTGGGTTTGCACTGTAAAGTTTGTAGTACGCATGCTTTTTGTCTTTGTCTGGTTCCATTTGCTTTTGCGTCAGCGTGATGAAAATTTGTTGTCATGTTTGTTGTATTTCCACCGATGTAGTTGAGCATTGTGTGACACTTGCCACAAACCTTTGTACTTTTGTCCGTGAAGTGCTTTCCATCAGTGTCATACTTAATACGATAGATCTGAAGGATGGTGGTGGAGCTTAGATTTCAGGTACATTTCAGACATTATTCATGTTGCAACAGCTAGCTTCTTCTGTAGCTTCTGTCTCAGCAGCTTGGTCGGAATGAATGTGGGTGTGACAGTTTAGTGGATCTGTGCTCCACAATGAGTAGTCAAGCACAGATCCTCAACGTCAGAAATTCCATCCATCCATCCATTTTCTGAGCCGCTTCTCCTCACTAGGGTCGCGGGCGTGCTGGAGCCTATCCCAGCTGTCATCGGGCAGGAGGCGGGGTACACCCTGAACCGGTTGCCAGCCAATCGCAGGGCACATAGAAACAAACAACCATTCGCACTCACAGTCATGCCTAGGGGCAATTTAGAGTCTCCAATTAATGCATGTTTTTGGGATGTGGGAGGAAACCGGAGTGCCCGGAGAAAACCCACGCAGGCACGGGGAGAACATGCAAACTCCACACAGGCGGGGACGGGGATTGAACCCCCCACCTCAGAACTGTGAGGCTGACGCTCTAACCAGTCGGCCACCGTGCCGCTACGTCAGAAATTGATAAAGTAAATATAAAATTGCATATTGTTCGATACAGTTGTCCTCAGTTTGATATGCCAGAGTTGTATACTGTATAAAAATATATGTATAAACATAGATAGTTTTTACACTTGCAACTATGTGAGTCCAAGAATGCTTATGTCTGGAACAATGAGTCCCAGCCCTGGAACAATGAGTCTCTGCATCTTATCATAATGGAAAACAGATACAATAATCATCCAAGATATCACGGTTCTTGCTCCGTAGTCCCGCTATATTGCAGTTTTTTTTCCAGTTGTTACTCTATTTTTATAGTGTTTGTACAATATTTTTGTGTTATCCACTGCTCTTGTGTTTAGGCCTGCCCTGCGATTGGCTGGCGACCAGTTCAGGGTGTCCCCCGCCTCTCGCCCAAAGATAGCTGGGATAGGCTCCAGCACACCCGCGACCCTAGTGAGGATAAGCGGTACAGAAAATGAATGGATGGATGGTGTTTTGGCATGTCAAAATAGCAAATTACATGTTACATTACATACATGTTTACCCTTGATTTGAAGTAGAGAGCTGTCTCATTCCTTATTTTTAACTTTTGCTGCTAACCTGAGATAGTCTGGCCAAGAAAATATAATAGTCTCCATTTTGATCAAGGCTGTGCATGCATGTACAAATAATTGACAGACTATACGCCTCCTGTCTCTACAGTCTGATTGGCTGTTCTTGTCGCACCGTGTCCAGTTGTAAAATAATATAAAACATTTAATTAGAGGCATTAGATGGGACCAGAGAGGCATTATTTTTCAAAAGATCACTTTAATAATATTTTACTGTCAGGTTATACAGTTTTAACATCAATGACAATTTGTTTCCAACTGCAAACTCTACCTTTAATCATGTTCATGATGTACAGTATATCAATGCATAAACAGTTGTTAAATCAGTCATAGAATGTGACATGATCTCAATCTACATCACAACAATACACAACATGCCTATTTAAGATAATGTCACACAAACAAGTACAGTGGTACCTTGACTTACGAGTGCACCAAAATTGCCTTTTCCGAGTTAAGAGTCATCGCTCTGTCAGTTTTTTGTGTTGGTTTGCAAGCCAATATGTGTGTTATGAGCGAGCTTCAGATATATCACTGTTAGAAGGCATCATTGAATGCCACAACATATTCCCAACAGCCCATTATTTAAGATGCGAGTAAATTGAGTTTTGAGTTCAGTCACAGAATGAATTGTAAGTCAAGGTACTGCTGTATATGCTTTCATGTTTTTATTGGACACGACGTGAAGAATGATTGTTGTTGTTGCTTTTGTTGAAGAATTGTTCACTTGCATGAGGCTGAAACAATTTAAAATACCTTTGTACTTTTGTCCGTGAAGTGCTTTCCATCAGTGTCATACTTAATACGATAGATCTGAAGGATGGTGGTGGAGCTTAGATTTCAGGTACATTTCAGACATTATTCATGTTCCAACAGCTAGCTTCTTCTGTAGCTTCTGTCTCAGCAGCTTGGTCTGAATGAATGTGGGTGTGACAGTTTAGTGGATCTGTGCTCCACAATGAGTAGTCAAGCACAGATCCTCAACGTCAGAAATTGATAAAGTAAATATAAAATTGCATATTGTTCGATACAGTTGTCCTCAGTTTGATATGCCAGAGTTGTATACTGTATTAAAATATATGTATAAACATAGATAATTTTTACACTTGCAACTATGTGAGTCCAAGAATGCTTATGTCTGGAACAATGAGTCCCAGCCCTGGAACAATGAGTCCCTGCATCTTATCATAATGGAAAACAGATACAATAATCATCCAAGATATCACGGTTCTTGCTTCGTAGTCCCGCTATATTGCAGTTTTTTTCCAGTTGTTACTCTATTTTTATAGTGTTTGTACAATATTTTTGTGTTATCCACTGCTCTTGTGTTTAGGCCTGCCCTGCGATTGGCTGGCGACCAGTTCAGGGTGTCCCCCGCCTCTCGCCCAAAGATAGCTGGGATAGGCTCCAGCACACCCGCGACCCTAGTGAGGATAAGCGGTACAGAAAATGAATGGATGGATGGTGTTTTGGCATGTCAAAATAGCAAATTTTTAGGACGATATATTTTCCCCAAAACTATCATGATAAACGATAGTATTGTTGATATCTTTTTATGCCTCGTTATAGAATAATAGAAGATAATAATTCAACTACAATCTTTTGTGAGAAAAATTAACTTTTCATTCTAAAGAATACCTAACATTGGCATTGTAATGTAGAACAACCAATGAAATATCTTAGATAAAAAAATTAAATAAAACAGACTCAGGCTCTGTTTACAAAAGTTACACTTAAACAAATATTAAATATTTACATCATTGTCATAGACACTTTAAATAGGTTTTAAAAAGTCTTGTAAATTTGACACACCAGAGAGGAGTGTTTTAATAAAGTCGGCCAAATTTGAATGAATTTAAAACGAACAAACAAACAAAAAATCAACATGCATGTAAAATTAGGGCCGCCGTCGAGATCCATTACTGTCAATCAAATACATTCGCTGTCAACTACTGGCTCAATATTGACGTGTGCCGCTGTGGTTATGTCATGGGTGTGTGTTCCGGGTTTTGTCTTCCCCCCTGTTTCACACACACCTGCTCCTGTGAGCATCTTCACCACCTGTGCCTCGTTCACCCTAATTACCTATTGTATTTAACCTCGTGTCTCATTCCCTCTCGTTGCCAGTTTGTTGTACCTTGTCGTCGCGTTGCAGCATTCCTTGTTTCCACGTCACAGACTCACAGTAAGATTTGACCCCGTTCGGTTTATCGACCTCGCCTCTTGGCCTCATGTTTTTGGATACTGTTGACTTTCTTGGATTGCCTGCCTGTGTGCCGACCTATGCCCGTCTATTAAACCTCTCTTTTTGGAAACATTTGTTTTGGAGTCGTGCATTTTTGGGTCCTATCCTCTGTTCCGTTCATGACAGGTTAGGGTTAAAAAAAACAGTTAACTTTCCTGTGTGCGTGTTATGTGGGGAACAGACACAACTCAGAGTAAGGCGCTGACATTTTTAATGACGTCGTAGTCGAGCAAGCGGTTAAGCTCTTTCGCTTGCGAGCTCATTAGCTCGTGGGCTAGCGAACATTATAAAGTTAGCGTTCCCTTAAGTGTCCCTGTTGTGTGCATCTATGGAGCCGCGATCCAGGTGTTATCACAACAATAAAAATGTCTCGTGTCCATTTTATTTATTGAACAATAACCTGCAATACTCTGCCTCTGATTGGCTAGCATCTGATGTTTGGACTCATACTTTTGGTGGATTACTCCCTTGATTCGCTGTGCGTGGTCGCACTTCAGCAACATAAGGCGGGTTTTAATAAGCCATGCTTTCCATTCATGGACACAGATTGATAATAAAGTTATACATCCCTATGCAGCCCTATGGGGGGCACAAGTCAGTGCAAACTGTAGGCCGGTCCCAAGCCCGGATAAATGCAGAGGGTTGCGTCAGGAAGGGCATCCGGCTTAAAACCTTGCCAAACAAATATGAGCGTTCATCCAAAGAATTCCATACCGGATCGGTCGTGGCCCGGGTTAACAACGTCCGCCACCGGCGCCGTCAACCTGCAGGGCGCTGTTGGAAATTCAGCTACTGTGGGTCGAAGTCAAAGAAGAAGAAGAGGTGGAAAGCGGGTTCTTCGGCAGAAAGAGAAGAGGAAAACACAGAGCCTAGAACTGAATGTGGGGACTTTGAATGTTGGGACTATGACAGGAAAATCTCGGGAGTTGGTTGACATGATGATTAGGAGAAAGGTTGATATATTGTGTGTCCAGGAGACCAGGTGGAAAGGCAGTAAGGCTAGAAGTTTAGGGGCAGGGTTTAAATTATTTTACCATGGTGTAGATGGGAAGAGAAATGGAGTCGGGGTTATTTTAAAAGAAGAGTTGGCTAAGAATGTCTTGGAGGTGAAAAGAGTATCAGATCGAGTGATGAGGCTGAAATTTGAAATTGAGGGTGTTATGTGTAATGTGATTAGTGGCTATGCCCCACAGGTAGGATGTGACCTAGAGGTGAAAGAGAAATTCTGGAAGGAGCTAGATGATGTAGTTCTGAGCATCCCAGACAGAGAGAGAGTTGGTGAAGGTAATAAGGGTGATGAAGAAGTGATGGGTAAGTACGGTATCCAGGAAAGGAACTTTGAGGGACAGATGGTGGTAGACTTTGCAACAAGGATGCAAATGGCTGTAGTGAACACTTTTTTCCAGAAGAGGCACGAACATAGGGTGACCTACAAGAGCGGAGGTAGAAGCACACAGGTGGATTACATCTTGTGCAGACGATGTAATCTGAAGGAGGTTACCAACTGTAAGGTAGTGGTAGGGGAGAGTGTGGCTAGACAGCATAGGATGGTGGTGTGTAAGATGACTCTGGTGGTGGGGAGGAAAATTAGGAAGACAAAGGCAGAGAAGAGAACCATGTGGTGGAAGCTGAGACAGGACGAGTGTTGTGCAGCTTTTCGGGAAGAGGTGATACAGCCTCTCGGTGGACGGGAAGAGCTTCCAGAAGACTGGACCACTGCAGCCAAGGTGATCAGAGAAGCAGGCAGGAGAGTACTTGGTGTATCTTCTGGCAGGAAAGGAGAGAAGGAGACTTGGTGGTGGAACCTCACAGTACAGGAAATCATACAAGGAAAACGGTTAGCTAAGAAGAAGTGGGACACTGAGAGGACCGAGGAGAGGCGAAAGGAATACATTGAGATGCGACACAGGGCAAAGGTAGAGGTGGCAAAGGCAAAACAAGAGGCATATGATGACATGTATGGCAGGTTGGACACTAAAGAAGGAGAAAAGGATCTATACAGGCTGGCCAGACAGAGGGATAGAGATGGGAAGGATGTGCAGCAGGTTAGGGTGATTAAGGATAGAGATGGAAATATGTTGACTGGTGCCAGCAGTGTGCTAGGTAGATGGAAAGAATACTTCGAGGAGTTGATGAATGAGGAAAATGATAGAGAAGGGAGAGTAGAAGAGGCAAGTGTGGTGGACCAGGAAGTGGCAATGATTAGTAAGGGGGAAGTTAGAAAGGCATTAAAGAGAATGAAAAATGGAAAGGCAGTTGGTCCTGATGACATTCCTGTGGAGGTATGGAAGCATCTAGGAGAGGTGGCTGTGGAGTTTTTGACCAGCTTGTTCAATAGAATTCTAGTGCGTGAGAAGATGCCTGAGGAATGGAGGAAAAGTGTACGAGGGCAGCAGAACAGCGGTGAGGTGTGCTGTCGGTGTGACAGAAGAATTTAAGGTGGACGTGGGACTGCATCAGGGATCAGCCCTGAGCCCCTTCCTTTTTGCAGTGGTGATGGATAGGCTGACAGATGAGGTTAGACTGGAATCCCCGTGGACCATGATGTTTGCAGATGACATTGTGATCTGCAGTGAAAGCAGGGAGCAGCTGGAGGAACAGTTAGAAAGATGGAGGCATGCACTGGAAAGAAGAGGAATGAAGATTAGCCGAAGTAAAACAGAATATATGTGCATGAATGAGAGGGGTGTTGGGGGAAGAATGAGGCTACAGGGAGAAGAGATGGCAAGGGTAGAGGACTTTAAATACTTGGGGTCAACCGTCCAGAGCAATGGTGAGTGTGGTCAGGAAGTGAAGAAACGGGTCCAAGCAGGTTGGAACGGGTGGAGGAAGGTGTCAGGTGTGTTATGTGACAGAAGAGTCTCTGCTAGGATGAAGGGCAAAGTTTATAAAACAGTGGTGAGGCCAGCTATGATGTATGGATTAGAGACAGTGGCACTGAAGAGAAAACAGGAAGCAGAGCTGGAGGTGGCGGAAATGAAGATGTTGAGGTTCGCTCTCGGAGTGACCAGGTTGGATAAAATTAGAAATGAGCTCATCAGAGGGACAGCCAAGGTTCGATGTTTTGGAGACAAAGTTAGAGAGAGCAGACTTCAATGGTTTGGACACGTCCAGAGGAGAGATAGTGAGTATATTGGTAGAAGGATGATGACGATGGAGCTGCCAGGCAAGAGAGCTAGAGGAAGACCAAAGAGAAGGTTGATGGATGTCGTGAGGGAAGACATGATGGCAGTTGGTGTTCGAGAGGAGGATGCAGGAGATAGGCTCTCATGGAAAAGGATGACGCGCTGTGGCGACCTCTAACGGGACAAGCCGAAAGGAAAAGAAGAAAGAAGATGTGTAGATTACCTTTACAGTTTTTTTTTCATTAAACTAATTTCGAACAGTATTATGCCCTTTTAAACAGTCAAGCAGATTTAACTCAAAATCAAAGTTGTTGTCCGACCATGTCTATTATACATGACGTTACATTGCATTAGATTATGCATAAAGTGACAACATAATGTGACCATACAACCAAATCGTAATCTGAAGGTTGCTCCAGGGATTAGATAAGAGGTCTCGATAACCAGAGGTCTTTTGTCGAACCCAAACATACAAATGATACAGGTAGTGAATTTTTATAGAAAACTTAATGAGATCTAGCATGGGAATCTACAGGGAAACAATGCAGAAAAACAAACAAACAAAGGACAGACGAACGTTGGCAAAGGAGACTGACTTGTGATGTGAGGTTGGGAATGAGCATGGGATGACAATGCTCACAATTGTCATTAGTTTAAACACAAATATGCACTCATCTGTACTTTTAGTAGACCAGAAATTGGACTTACTTTGCGTGGAACAGAATTTAGGCAGGCCAGTCGATCTCTCTCAAATGTTTGGCTGGATTTGGCAAAAAAGGAGGAAGGAAAAAAAAATAAGAGCATGAAGAAAAAAAAAAGTTCCCAGGCAGGGCGGCCGGAGCCCGTATGTTGCGGTTCACAAGACGTTCGGAGCAGACGTGTGCTGCCCGCTTCCTTCCCAATGGAGTTTTCCCAGGCACCCAAGAAGGGTCGCTCGGAGCGCTGACAGGATGCCCTGTGGCGGGGAAGGGTCCGATGTGTCCTTGTCACCTCGTGGTGCGAGGTGGGGCTTCCTGGCTGAGCCAGTCTTCGGTAAATTAGTCGAATGAGAGACAGCTCTCAACAAAGGGGGCTCCAGCCTTTAAGACAGTCAAAAAGGGGTGATTCAACCCCCCACCCCCTCTGGGGTCAAAAGGGGAGATGGACCGCCTCTTAATGTTACTTTTGCATCCTAGGATTATTTTGTGGTTTAAAACCAGTGGGATAAAATATGAATGATTAGATTTAAGATAACAAGACCATTTTCAAGCTTTGCCTTGTCACTTACACATCCTCTTTAATCCTTGTAGCGAATGTTTCAATTGTATGTGGTTGTTGAGAACACTGTAATATTTGCAATGTGGCATTTGTGTTGTGTGGGGTGAAATATCTCATCCGGTTCAGTTGAAAAACAGATTTGACATCAGACATTCAAATTTGCAGAAATACAATCACTAGTGGCGCTATTGCGATGGTAACACTAAGGTGTTCATGCAAAGTTGTTAAAATTTCATATAACATTCAAATACAGTGAAGATTGTGATTTGTTCCTCTGAGTTGCAGTAGCTTTCTGGCGCCTGTGGGTGTCACTCGTGCTCCATCCATTGTCCCAGACAGAAGGAACAAATGTCACTGTTGCTTAATGAAGAGCCACCAAACAGCGGGTTTCTCTCCTTCTTGGTCATCAAGCCAGTGTCCCCCAAAAAGAGAAGTATTTGTTTGTGAGACTCTTCAGGCTGGCTGGGAGTGAAAGTTAATTAACTTAGCGTCCGAGTGAGAAACCAGTTGTCAGTGTCTCTTTAGTGAGCTACTTGGGACTGGCTGGTAATTTATTTAGTGTCCGTGTGCGAAGTTAAACCTCCCGTGCTTCTTCTTTGATAAACAGACAAGGCTTTCCTTGGATGTCTTGTGTATGCAGACCGGCTCAGCGGGACAGCCGAGGCAGGTATGCGGAACAGCACGAGACAGTGGCGTGTCCGTTACACACACACACACACACACACACACACACATTGATATATATATATCACTCTCATTTACAAAACTAAAGTAGGGCTGCATTTCACAACAAGAGCAAGTAAATAAAGAGAGAACGTTATAACTCTTCAAAAAGCGCTAAAAAACCAAAATTTAACTTTTGCTCTTCAAGATGCCAAATCTTGAAACTAAAGTTAAGTCTCAAACAATTTTACATATATTATATTTCCTCGCAAGATTTCTGACAGGAGTGCAAAGAATAATAAGAGTTGTCCAAGAGCCAAGGACTACATGTGGAGAGCTTCTAAAAGATGGGGAATTAGCATGTACTGTTGTCACAAGGAAAAAAATAAGGAATCCACTCCGCCGCCATGGCCTGTATGCACGCTCACCACGCAAGACCCCATTGCTGGGAGAAAAAAAAACATGTCAAAGCTAGTTTAAAGTTTGCTGAACAACAGTTGGACAAGCAGGTTAAATACTGGGACAATATAGTCTGGTCTGATGAGAGCAAAATTGAACTCTTTGGATGTCATAATGCACACCATATTTGGAGGAGAAATGGCACTGCACATCACCATACAAACACCACACCAACAGTGAAGTTCAGAGGTGGGAACATGATGGTGTCAGGCTGTTTTTCAGCAAATGGTACTGCTAAACTTCACATTATTGAAAGAAGGATGAATGGGCAAATCTACTGAGAGATTCTTGACAAAAATCTGCTGCCATCTACGAGGATGATGAAAATGAAACAAGGGTGGACATTTCAGCAGGATTATGATCCAAAACATACTGCCAAGGAAACTCTCAATTGTTTCAAAGAAAAAAAATAAAGCTGCTCGAATGGCCAGGCCAATCACCTGGAAAGAACTGAAAGGCCCATAAAAGAAGCTCATTGGACCTTCAAGATTTGAAGACTGCCTGTGTGGAGGAATGGGCCAAAATCACACCAGAGCAATGCATGCGACTAGTTTCTCCATACAGGAGGTGTCTTGAAACTGTCATTGCAAACAAAGGACTGTGTACAAAGTATTAAATAAATACCAGTTGGCGTGTTCAATAATTTTTCCCTGTGTCATTTCACATTATGAGTTGTAGGAAGCAAGTGTGAGATGCCAGGGAATTTTTCGTCACACTACGGACTGCCTTCAAGTTGCCTCCAAGTTGTCTTATGCCCTGTTACTTACTGTCAGGTTTAGTTTCATGCACCCCATTTGACTACGGCCAACTCGGTTTCACATCTGCTCCATGACTGCTGTGGCAAATGTTTTGACACGTTAAAGAGCTTGCCGGGAATCCACAGAAATCACAGCCTATCACGTTTACCCATCTCATTCCCCCGCGTCTCCTAACCATCCCTTTGGGTCCACTGTGGCCTGAAACGCTTCACTATGGTAACCTTTTGGAGTGGCTTTGTCCTTTCAATCTTAGATTATGCTTAGGAGCTGTTGAAGGTTATTTCTCACTTCAGCAAGAACAACCATGATATCTTGAGAAGAATTTTTGCGAGATGTGTGTCTGTGTGTACTATCGTGTGCAACCTTTCCTCTTTGTGAGGACATGATATTCTTCAAGTTGTCACTTATTAATTAATGGATGTGATGTTTTGTCTGGACTGATTCACAGAGTATTGATAACACTTAACACAGAATAAGATCCATATGTTCTGGCTGACTGTCTGTTATGCTGTCAACCACAGAAGCAAAATATGAGCAGGTTATTTGCATTTAGCTCTGCAAGTATTGTGAAGGGTGCTGCCTCCACGTTAAAAAATGATCTCGCTGATGACCATGCTTTATATCTTGTGACTATAAACTCATTTTTGACAAGTATGACAGCTTCCCAACTGCATCACAAGGATGAGGATCAAATTAAATGTGTTATTTGTGTGTTGCCATCAGGTGTCAGGGATTAGAGGCATGTTGATAGCAAATAAACGGCAAGAAAACCAGGTAAAGACCTTCATCAGTTACAACAAAGGCAGAGACTGGAGGCTCCTGCAAGCTCCGACGACTGACCTGGATGGAAATGAAATTCACTGCATTCTGGTAAGTGACCCCTATGCTTGTGTTTGAAACCAGATGTAAGGAGAGTCAACTGCACTAACACCACCAAGCACAAAGTGCAATGTTTTTGCTGTTTTGTTGTAATCACAGCAAACAAAGTTATTTGGTTCAACTCTTTTGAAAGGGGATGTGTGAACCAAAGAAGAAATTATATTTTAGTTCAGATCTGTATGGGTGATGCAGGATTAGTTAATTTTGTATACATAGCGTGAGTATATATAATTCATTCGGTGTTTTTTTTAATTTTTCATAATGTCTACATATTTTTTTGGGCTAAGCATAAACTACCTCAATACCACTAACACGAGCTTGCATTCCTGCTCAGCCTTGGCGGAGGTCTGTGTCCACTACTTTTTTTGTTGGTGACAGACAGCAGACAAATGTTCAAACGGATTAACTTTGTTTTTGTTTTGTTTTGTTTTCAAAAAATATTCTCTCATACTGAATTTGATGCCTGTAACATGTTCCAAGAAAAATCCAGGAAATGGGCAACAAAAGACTGGGAAAGTTGAGGATTGATCAAACATTCCAAAGATGAACAGGTTAATTAGAAACAGGGGAGTGTCATGATTGGGGATAAAAGGAGCATCCCTGAACGGCTCAGTTGTTCACAAGAAAGGATGCGGCAAGGTTCACCACTTTGTGAGCAACTGCGTGAACAAATAGTGTAACACTTTAAGAACAACATTTCTCAACATACAGTTGCAAGGAATTTAAGGGTTCCACATCAACGGTCCATAATGTCAAAAGATTCAGAGAATCTGGAGAAATATCTGCACGTGAACCGCAAGGCCGAAAACCAACACAGATTGCCTGTGACCTTCAATATCTTATACGGTACTCAATTAAAACCTGGCATTGTTGTGTGAAGGATATAGGCAAGTAGGCTCAGGAAGACTTCAGAAAATCATTGTCAGTTTTAACAGTTTGTCGCTACATCTGCAAATTACAGTTACAGCTCCACCATGCAAAGCTGCTTCTTCTTCTTTTCCTTCCGGCTTGTCCATGTAAGTCTATCTCCTGCATCTTCCTCTCTAACACCAACGGCCCTCATGTCTTCCCTCACTACACCTATCAACATTCTCTTTGGTCTTCCTCAAGCTCTCTTGCCTGGCAGGTCCATCCTCATCATCCTTCTACCAATGTACTATCTCTCTCCTCTGGACGTGTTCAAACCATCAAAGTCTGCTCTCTCGAACTTTGCCTCCAAAACATCTAACCTTGGCCGTCTCTCTGATGAGCGCATTTCTAATCCTATCCAACCTGGTCACTCCTAGAGAGAACCTCAACGTCTTCATTTCCGCTACCTCCAGCTCTGCTTGCTGTTCAGAATCAGAATCATCTTTATTTTGCTAAGTATGTCAAAAACACACAAGGAATTTGTCTCCGGTAGTCGGAGCCGCTCTAGTACGACAACACAGTCAATTGACAGAGAATACTTTTGAGACATAAAGACATTGAGAAATGTGTGCTTGTTTTAATTTGCATTGATCGATACCGCCGACCTGAGGGAAAGAGCTGGAAGAGCTGGTGACCAGGATGTGGAGGGTACAAGATGATTTTGCATGCTCTTGTCTTAGTTCTGGCAGCAAATCCTTGAGGATGAGTAGGGGGATACCGACAAGCTTTTCAGCAGTTTTGATTGTCCGTTGGAGTCAGAGTTTGTCCTTTTTTGTAGCATCACCAAACCAGACTGTGATGGAGGAACACAGGACTGATTCGATGACTGCTGTGTAGAACTGCCTCAACAGCTCCTGTGGCAGGCCGTGCTTCCTCAGAACCTGGAGGAAGTACATCCTCTGCTGGGCCTTTTTGGGGATGGAGTTGATGTTGAACTCCCACTTCAGGTCCTGAGAGATTGTAATTCCCAAGAACCTGAAGGTCTCGACGGTTGACACAAGGCAGTTGGACGCCATGAGGGGCAGCTGTGACGAAGGATGGCTCCTGAAGTCCACAATCATCTCTACAGTCTTGAGCTTGTTCAGCTCCAGGTTGTGTCGGCCACACCACAGCTCCACTTCCAGCTCCACTTCCTGTTGATATGACTCGTCACCGTCTTTGATGAGGCCGATGACTGTGGTGTCATCTGCAAGCTTCAGGAGTTTGACAGCCGGGTGCGTTGAGGTGCAGTCGTTCGTGTAGAGAGAGAAGAGCAGCGGAGAAAGGACAAAACCTTGGGGCGCCCCGGTGCTGATGGTGCAGACTTCCGCATGCAGTACCACAGTTCCTCTCTGGGTACTCTGAGATCTCTCTAGATTTTCTCTAGATCTACAAAGACACAATGTAGCCCCTTCTGACCTCTGTACTTCTCATCAACACCCTCAAGGCAAATAATGCATCTGTGGTACTCTTTCTAGGCATGAAACCATACTGTTGCTCGCAAATACTCACTTCTGTCAGAAGTCTAGCGTCCACTCCTCTTAACCATCACTTCCCACAGGTGTGCACATTACCCTTGTTCTTAAAAATGGGCACCAGGACACTTTCCCCCCATTCCTCAGGCATCTTCTCACCCGCTAGCATTCTGTTGAACAAGCTGGTCAAAAACTCCACAGCCACCTCTCCTAGATGCTTCCATAGCTCCACAGGTATGTCATCAGGACCAACTATCTTTCAATTTTTCATCCTCTTTCGTACCATTCTTACTTCCCACTTTTTAAACATTGCTACTTCCTGGCCCATCACACTTGCCCATTTTCCTCATTCATCAACTCCTCAAAAGTATTCTTTCCATCTATCCGGCACACTACTGGCACCTGTCAGCACATTTCCATCTCTAACCTTAATCACCCTAACCTGATGCACATCCTTCCCATCTCTATCCCTGTGTCTGACCAACCTGTATGGATCTTTTTCTCCTTGTTTCGTGTCCAACCTGGCATACATGTCATCATATGCCTCTTGTTTGGCCTTTGCCACATCTATCTTTGTCCTATGTCACATCACCATGTATTCCTTTCTCCTCTCTTTAGTCCTCTAAGTGTCCCACTTCTTCTGAGCTAACCTCTTTCCTTGTATGATTTCCTGTACATAGTAGTTACACCACCAAATCTCCTTCTCCCTTTTCCTACCAAAAGATACACCAAGTACTCTCCTCACAGTGTTGTCACAGTTACCTTGAAAAAGTAACTTAGTTACCTTACTCATTACTTGTGCTTAATGGTAACTTAGTTAACTGATTACTTGATTTCAAAAGTAACTAAGTTAGAAATAATTAACTTTTTAGTTACAAATGCTTTCAGCAGCTGCCAAGTGGCAGGAATATCACTTATCCACACTACAAAATAAGCATTAGTTAATATTATTATTATCATTAGCATTACTTGGTAATATACGCCACACAAGTTACAGAATGATGTAATCAACAGGAAGCAAAAACATAAATATTAGTGTAGCTGAAGCCCCATTAAATTAACAACTTAGTGCAGACTTGACATGCCAAATACAGTAAGTACACAAACAAGCACACCATTCTCAGTACACTTCTCTCAAGATTCTTAACTGATAGGTAGATAGATGCCGACTGTGGTCCATGAAAGCAACAGCTGTTTGCCTGTGTGTGTTTGTGAGTGCGTGTATATTGGCCGTACACACACTCAGACACTCACACGCACACACACACACACACACACATACAAACACACACGCAAACAAACCATTGCTCTCACCATCGTAATTTTGATGCAAAGAGCGAGAAAAGTTGACAACATTACGCAAATGCTAATCTAGCAAAGCTGTGGGTGATTGACGCGAGGTAGAAGGATTTACGTGATGTCAGCCATGCAGCGCTAAACCACCTCACAGTCCGGACTACAGACGAACTTGAAAGTTCTCACTTTTCATTGTAAATATTATTTAAGATAAGTATTTTAAGGCCTGGTGGCACGGTGGTTGAGTGGTTAGAGCATCAGCCTCAAAGTTCTGAGGACCCGGGTTCAATCCCCGGCCCCGCCTGTGTGGAGTTTGCATGTTCTCCCCGTGCCTTCTTGGTTTTCTCTGGGCACTCTGGTTTCCTCCCACATCACAAAAACATGCATGAACTAGAGACTCTAAATTGCCCATAGGTGTGAATGTGAGTGCGAATGGTTGTTTGTTTTGTATGTGCCCTGCGATTGGCTGGCAACCGGTTCAGGGTGTACCCCGCCCCCTGCCCGATGATAGCTGGGATAGGCTCCAGCACGCCCGCGACCCTAGTGAGGAGAAGCGGCTCAGAAAATGGATGGATGGATGGATTTTAAGGCCTTCCATGAGTCAGTCCTTCTTGTATGACGATTTATGACCACGCATTTCGGTATGAATAATTAACCCACAATGCATAGCGTGCTTAAAATGACAGTAAAACTGTATTCTTAATGTGTAAATAAAAAAGTAACAATATTCAAATATACTTTTTTTATTAAGGAAAATAACAAAAATAGTGTGGCGACAGTGAAATCGTGCATTTCTTTGCACTTTTATGGTACTATACCATCACTGTGCGTTGTACAATAAACAATCACCTCACAATCGCTTCGTTGTGCTTATTGAATAATAAGCGGTCTGCGTGATTGGTATAATATTTTTGAACAGCTGGGCTGCTCTTTGTACGACTCACCAACCATAAATTAGTAGTCTGTGCGAAATATTGATGACTCAAAAGTAACTATTGTCCTTTTGAAGAAGTAACTGAAGTCAAACTACTTACAAAGTAACAAAGTAATGCGTTACTTTGCTCATTACTCAAAATGGCGACATTTTGGAGTAACGGGTTACTTTGTAACACATTACCGGCATCAATGTCTCCTGCCTGTCTCGCTGATCACCTTGGCTGTAGTGGTCCAGTACTTCTGGTAGCTCCTCATGTCCACCGAGAGCCTGTCTCACCTCTTCTTAAAAACTCTTCTTTTCTTAGCTTCCACCACGTGGTTCTCTGCTCTGCCTTTGTCTTCTTAATCTTCCTCCGCACCACCAGAGTCATTTTACACACCACCATCCTATGCTGTTTTGCCACACTCTCCCCTACTACTACCTTACAGTTGGTAACATCCTTCAGATTACATCATCTGCACAAGATGTAATCCACCTGCGTGCTCCATTCTTGTAGGTCACCCGATGTTCCTACCTCTTCTGGAAAAAAAGTGTTCACCACAGCCATTTGCATTCTTTTTGCAAAGTTTACCACCATCTGTCCCTCCAAGTTTTTTTCCTGGATGCCTGAACTTACCCATCACCTCTTGGTCACCCCTGTTTCCTTCATCAACATGTCCATGACAATCTGCACCAATGACGACTTTCTCTCTGTCTGGGATGCTCAGAACTACTTCATCTAGCTCCTTCCAGAATGTCTCTTTGTCTTCTACTTCACATTCTATCTGTGGGGCTTAGCCACGAATCACATTATACAAAACACCCTCAATTTCTAGTTTCAGCCTCATCACTCGATCTGATACTCTTTTCACCTCCACAACATTCTTAGCTAACTCTTCCTTTAAAATAACCCTTCTCCATTTCTCTACCCATCTACACCATGGTAAAATAATTGCAACCCTGCCCCTAAATTTCTAGCCTTACTGCCTTTCCACCTGCTCTCCTGGACACACAATATATCAACCTTTCTCCTAATCATCATGTCAACCAACTCCCGAGCTTTTCCTGTCCCAACATTTAAAGTCCTCACATTCAGTTCTACGCTCTGTGGTTTCCTCTTCTTTTTCTGCCTAAGAACCCAGTGTCCACTTCTCCTTCATCTTTGACCCACAGTAACGGAATTTCCACCGCCACTGGTGGCAGACGTTGTTGACCCGGGCCACGACCTATGCGGTATGGAATTCATTGGATGAACGCTCATATTTGTTTGGCATAGTTTTAAGTTGGATGCTCTTCCTGACGCAACCCTCTGCATTTATCCGGGCTTGGTACCGGCCTACAGTTTGCACTGGCTTATACCCCCATCGAGCTGCATGCGAAGGAAAAGCTATATATCAACAACATCCAGAAATGCCACCGGCTTCTCTGGGCCTGAGCTCATCTGAGATGGACCGACGCAAAGTGGAAATGTGTGTTGTGGTCCAACAAGTCCACATTTCAAATTATTTTGGGAAATCATGGACATTGTGTCCTCTGGGCCAAAGGGGAAAAGGACCATCCGGATTGTTACCAGGGCAAAGTTCAAAACCCAGCATCTGTGATGGTATGGGCATGTGTTACTGCCCATGGCATAGGTAATTTGCACATCTGTGAAGGCACCATTAATGCTGCAAGGTACATAGAGGTTTTGGAGCAACACATGCTGCCTTCTAAGCAACGTCTTTTTCAGGGTCGTCACTGCGTATTTCAGCAAGATGCCAGTCCACATTCTGCACATTACAACATTCTGCACATTACAAGAGCTTGGGTTTATAGTAAGAGTGCAAGTACTAGACTGGCTTGCCAGCAGTCCAGACCTCTCTCCCATTGAAAATGTGTGGCACATTAGGAAGCCCAAAATATGACAACGGAGACCCCAGACCGTTGACTTAAGTTGTACATCAAGAAAGAATGGGAAAGAATATCCATTAACATAGCTTCAACAATGAGTGTCCCAAAAGGAAAGGCAATGTAACACAGTGGTAAACATGCCCCTTTCCCAGGTTTTGGGGTATGTGTTGCAAACATCAAATTCAAAATGAGTGAATATTTGCCACAAAACAATAACATTTATCAGTTTGAACATTAAATATCTTGTATTTGTAATGTATTCAAATAGATACGGATTTGCAAATCTTTGTACTCTGTTTTTTTTTTTTTACACAACATCCAAACTTCACTGGTATTGGGCTTGGTATTTACCAACCTCATAATACTGTCATTATAACATAATGACTAATGTCAAATCTACAATAATTTATCGGTCCTGGTAAGTGGTTTCGTGGTATATGTATTTTACACCCTTTCCAACACTAAGCAAAGCAAATTCATTTATATTGCGTATTTCTTACACAAGGTAACTCAATGTGAAAATAAAAATAACAGCTTAATAAACATTTAAAAAAAAGAGAAAAATAAAAGTACGATTAACACAGCAAACTGTAAAAGAAATATCATTTCAAGATGGCGCCTAATCGTGTGGTCGTCTCGGTTACGTGCTCTCGAGTATTGTCTATGTTTTTGTGTTTTTTGTTTGTCTTTGGAGACATTACGTGACTTACTTACACAATGGAAAACTTGCTAAACATTAGGGAGTCACCTGAAGAGCGCTCACGGCATACTAATGTGCCCCGGCAGACTGGTTTATATCAACGAAAAATGGTGTACCAACGTCACGGACCTCAGCACACACCCGGACTTGGAGTTGCTTTTTTTTATCTGTAAGTCATTCTACTCGCCGCGTGAGTTTGCATCTTTAATCCTAACGTTTACACAGCACTGCTAACGCTCGCTGAACAAGTAAACGAAATTGAAAAAAAAGCACCCAGACTCAACCTCATTATTCTTGGGGACATTAACAAAGCTAAACTCAACCACAAACTCCTTAAATACAAGCAGCACATTGACTGTCCTACCAGGGAAAATAACATTTTAGACCACTGCTATTCTACGCTAAATAACGCAGACCGTGCCATCCCTCGTGCAGCTCTCGGCTCGTCTGATCACTGCTTAATACACTGAATACCACCATACAGGCAAAAACTTAAATGCGCGAAGCTTACGGTGGAAACAGTGAAGAAGTGGACCACTGAAGGAAAGATAGAACTTCAACTCTGTTTAGACTGCACAGACTGGACTGTCTTTGAAAATTCAACTGGCAGCCTGAATCAATATACAGACAGTTTATATCAGTTTCTGTGAAGAGGTGTGTCGACCAACAAAGTCATTTTGCACCTTCAATAACAACAAGCCGTGGTTCACTGCCAAACTCAAGCAACTTCGCCAGGCTAAAGTGGATGCATATCGAAGTGGCGATAGAGCCATGTATAATTGCGCTAGAAACCAGCTCAATCAAGAAATTAACACCGCAAAGAGAAATTCTGCAGTAAAGTTAGATAAACAGTATACCGCGTACAACTCTAAATCAGTCCAGCATGCATTACAGTCGCTAACCAATTACAAGCGATTACCCCCCCCAGCTGAGAACAATAAAGGATAGCCGATGACTAGAACTCCTATTGCAGATTTGAAAAGGACACTTTCACACCACTCACCCACCCAGCCGCGGCACCAGCAACCATTAAACCTCTGACTCCCCCTCCTGCGTTGACCATCCACGAACAGTCGGTGAGACTCATCTTCAAACATCAAAAGATTAACAAAGCGGCAGGCCCAGAACTTGTGTCCCCATCCTGCCTCAAAGTCTGCCCGGACCAGCTCGCTCCTGTCTTCACACAGCTCTTCAGTAGATCTCTGGAACTGTGTGAAGTACCATCCTGTTTCAAATGCTCCACCATCACCCCAGTCCCGAAGAAACCTGCAATCTTGGGTCTGAATGACTATAGGCCTGTTGCCCTGACATCTGTGGTCATGAAGTCCTTTGAACGCCTCGTGCTGGACCACCTCAAGAGCATCACAAGTCCCCTGCTGGACCCCGTGAAGTTTGCCTACCGAGGAAACAGGTCTGTGGATGACGCAGTCAACATGGGACTGCGCTTTATCCTAGAACACCTCGACTGTGCGGGGACCTATGCGAGGATCCTGTTTGTTGACTTCAGCTCTGTGTTCAACACCATCATCTCCGAACTCCTCTCCTCCAAGCATCTTCAGCTCAGCATCTCGCCTACCATCTGCCAGTGGATTTATAGCTTCCTGATGGGCAGGGCACAGCAGTTGAGGTCATCTACACGCACCACCAGCACTGGGGCGTCCCAAGGTTGTGTCATCTCTCCCCTGCTTTTCTCTCTCTACATGAAAGGCTGCACCTGAACGCACCCGCCTGTCAAACTCCCGAAGTCTGCAGACAACACCACAGTCATCGGCCTCATCAAAGACAGTGACAAGTCTGCGTATCGAGAGGAAGTGGAGTGGCTGGAGCTGTGGTGCGGCCGACACAACCTGGAGCTGAACACGCTCAAGACTGTAGAGATGATCGTGGACTTCAGGAGGCATCCTTTGCCACAGCTGCCCCTCACGCTCTCCAACTGCCTTGTGTCAACCGTCGAGACCTTCAAGTTCCTGGGAATTACAGTATCTCAGGACCTGAAGTGGGCGATCAACATCAACTCTATCCTCAAAAAGGCCCAGCAGAGGATGTACTTCCTGCGGCTTCTGAGGAAGCACAGCCTGCCACAGGAGCTGTTCAGGCAGTTCTACACAGCAGTCATCGAATCAGTCCTGTGTTCATCCATCACAGTCTGGTTTGGTGCTGCTCCAAAAAAGGACAAACTCCGACTGCAACAAACAGCTGCTGAAAATATTGTCGGTACCTCCCTACCCACCCTTGAGGACTTGCACGTTCCCAGAACTAAGACAAGAGCATGCAAAATCTTCTTGAACCCTCCACATCCTGGTCACCACCAGCTCCTTCCCTCGGGTAGGCGCTATCGATCAATCCAAATTAAGACAAGCAGACATTCCAGCAGCTTCTTCACTCGTGCCATTAACTTCTTAAACAGTTAACTTACAATTCCATTGTAACATGCTGCAGCGGCACGGTAGCCGACTGGTTAGAGCGTCAGCCTCACAGTTCTAAGTACCAGGGTTCAATCCCCAGCCCCGCCTGTGTGGAGTTTGCATGTTCGCCCCGTGCCTGCGTGGGTTTTCTCCGGGCACTCTGGTTTCCTCCCACATCCCAAAAACATGCATTAATGGGAGACTCTAAATTGCCCTTAGGTGTGAATGTGAGTGCGAATGGTTGTTTGTTTTTATGTGCCCTGCGATTGGCTGGCAACCAGTTCAGGGTGTACCCCGCCTCCTGCTCGATGATAGCTGGGATAGGCTCGAGCATCCAGAAAAATGATGGCTGGATGGATGGCTGTAACTATGCTTCCAATTTTGTCTTGAGATTGTAGTCACATCTCTGTGGGGACAATTATACATTACTCATGCACTCACTGTAGTAGTCTCGCCACCCTGCACTACTTGCATATCTGTTGTTGACCAATACTGGCCACTCATGTGCTTGAGAAGTATCTGCATCATTTGCACAATTGATATTGTTCAAGATTATCTCACTACGAGTCACTTTAAACTGCATCAATTTCTTGAAGTCTCTGCACCATTTGCACACTGGTCACTGCACCAGACTATTGTTCCATTAGTCATTTCAAACTCCTCTAAATTGCTCGACGACACTGCTTCATTTGCACAACTCTCAAAAAAAATGAATACAAATTATCGGCATTACCACATTATTGATAACCTTTCATTGCTCAGTGACTATATTTCTAAGTCTCAAAAGTATTCTCTGTCAGTTGACTGTCTGTTGTCGTACTAGAGCTGCTCCAACTACCGGAGACAAATTCCCTTTGTGTTTCTGACATACTTGGCAAATAAAGATGATTCTGATTTAAAAGTGGAAATGTGTCAGGGTTTGTAATCAAACGATATTGGACAGGACCCAAAAGCAGACGGAGATGGAGGAAGCAGTTGGTCATGGTTTATTTGTGATTGCGTCTGGATTTCCAAGGCTTGATGGTGGTCCGTAGGAACAGGGAGCGTGCTGGAGGCGGGAGTTTGAGCAGGTGAAGGGCGGCGTGGTTGGGGTAGGCGGCAGAGCAGGAGACACGGGAGGGCACTGGAGGAGGACAATAGCACAAGAGGATAAGTATGTACGCGGGTCACCAATAATCTTTTCATTCACAATAAAGAGTCGGGATACGAGAGTCGGCCGGTGTTCCAGGGAAGTGCGCGAATACTGTGACGCTGGAATACTTTTTCTGGCAGGCTTAAGTGCAGGCTGTGATTTGTCCTGATTGGAACAATGTGCGTGGGCGATGAGGTAATAATTGCTGGAGAGGGAGAGGAAAAAACGCGACACAGAGCGCCACCCAAGCTCCGCGGAGGAACTGCGTGCCCTGATCATGACAAAATGCTCTAAAAAGCATGAGAAAAAAGAGGTTTTTAACCTGGACTTGGGACTGATGTCACTTATGTTGGCAACTTATTCCATTTGTGTGCAGCATAATAAATCCTGCTTCACCATGTTTGCTTTTGATTCCGTGCTCCACAATTTGACTTGAGTCTGTAGCTCTCAGAGCCCAACTGGATTTATATTCTATGAGCATTTCTTTCATGTATTCAGGACCTAAAACATTTTGTGATTTATAGACCTCTTTGTTCTGGTCAGAACCCGAGCTGCAGCATTCTGAATGAGTTGCAGCTGTTTCATGCTCTTTTGAGGGAGTCCAGTCAGAAGACCATTATAATAGTCAAGTCAACTTGAGATAAAAGCATGGATGAGCTTCTCATGGTCTGCTTGGCACATGCACGCCTTCACTCTGCATGTGTTCTTCAGATGGTAGAAGGCAGTTTTAGTAATTGATTTGATATGACTGTTAAAAGTCAGGTCAGGATCTATCAGTGCACCAAGGTTTCGGAATTGGTCCTTGGTTTTTAAAGAGAGTGACTCCAGGTATTTACTAATAGCAATTCTCTTTTCTTTATTGGCAAAAACAATTAACTCAGTTTTGTTGTGGTTTAATTGAATAAAAGTTTGGCTCATACAGTTATTCATCCGTTTTAGGCAGTCACACAACACCTCAATTGAACTGTAGTCATCTGGAGATGCTAGATATAACTGTGTGTCATCTGCATAGCTATGATAGTCAAAATTAAAGTTCTGAAGGTAGCATATACAGGCTGAACAGGAGAGGTCCAAGAACTGACCCTTGAGGGACCCCATAGGTCATTGCCATTCGATGAGATTGAACACTTCCAATGGTTACAAAAATAAGTCCTTTCCTCCAGGTATGACCTGAACCATTTAAGGACTGTTCCATTTAGTCCTACCCACGTTTCCAAACTTTTCAGCAGAATATTAGGATCCACCATATCAAAAGCCGCACTGAGATCCAACAAGACCAGAATTGACACCTTTCCCGAGTAACTATTCAATCTTATATAATTTAGCACTTTGATAAGAGCAGATTCTGTACTGTGATGAGTTCGGAAACCTGATTGAAATTTGTCAAAAAGTCCATTCAAGTTCAAGAAATTGCTCAGTTGATTAAAAATAAGTCTCAACAATCTTGTCTATGAAAGGGAGATTTGAGATGGGCCTATAGCTTGCTCACATGGAAGCATTGAGCATTCTATTTTTTAGAAAAGGCTTAATGGCAACTGCTTTAAGAACTTTAGGAAACTCACCTGACTGAAGTGAGCAATTGATTATTTGCTGCAAATCAGCTAGTACAGACCGCAATTGCTTTGAAAAAGTCAGATGGTATTGAGTCAAGACAGCTCATTGATGGTTTCAGCTGCTGAACCGTTTTCTCTACAGTTTTTTGGTCAACTGTATCAAATTCTGAAATGGTTTTCCTGTGTGGCTTCAAATATAGTATCATTTTTGCTGATTTGTGCTGATATTTAACCTGATGGATTGTATTTTTTTTCCCACTAAAATAACAAGCAAATTCATTGCATTTATTTGCTGTTCAGAGTTCAGGAGCTATCAGATTCAGGGGAGTTGTGAGCTTGTCAACCACAGTAAACAGAGTGCGAGTACTTTTGAACTTCTTACAGATGATTTCAGAAGTGTTGCTGTCTAGCCCTGACATTGTCTGTCGAGGTCATAGTCAACTTGGAGTTTAGTTTTTCTCCACTTTGGTTCTGCTTTCCTACACTTTCATTTAGAGGTCTTCATCATCATTGTGCTCCTCCATGGCGTTCTAGGTCGCCTCAAGATTGTCTTAGTTTTAATAGGAGCGACAGCATTCATGACATTTGAGATTTTCCAGGGAAAATTATCCAAAAGTTCATCAACTATCTCAGCATTCACTCAGTTATCATACTTCCTACACTAGGTTAGTCTTGTCTAGTTGGGTCTTGACACTCTTTCGAATTTGTAATCCTGTCTTGTCATTATTTTCTAGCCTTTTTGTTCACTCCATCTCCAACTACAAACGTCAGAGAACCCCTACTTGTCAGGAGCAATCTCCACAAAGAACTCTGCACCAGGGATCATTCTTGCCACAGGTATGACAAAAGTCAACATGGACTGTCATTTATGCAATGACAGACCAATGTCAATTAGTAATAAACATATTTTCAAATTTACAGTATGTATCATGTGCCAAAACATCTGTTATTTAATGTCTTTTGATGCAGAATGGGTTTCGCACCATACTCATTATAGACCCAATAAATCTGATAAAAAATCAGCAATTCCCTTTCACAGAAAAGAGCATTGAACATATGTAGATATACGGGGACGGTCATCTTTCTTAAAAGAAGAAACCTCAAAACAAAGTATAGCCTTTTAAGAAAAATATGTTATCAAGGAAAGAATTTGATGCCTTGCCAATGTGCAAACAGACCAGCATTTCTTCATTTCTAACTTTCACAGAGTAGATGTAGACGGATGGTCATCTTCCATGAGAGAAGAAACCTTAAAGGGGACATGTTTTGTCAAACCAACTTATTCTAGTATTTGGGATGTAATATTATCTCCATGGCGCCTCAGTAAACATATGAAATATGAAATAAAATCATCCACGCATTGCTGAGTTCCAGACGTTTTTCTGCCTAGAGAACTGAAATCAGGTCATTTGAATTTCTCGAGCTTATCAACGTCACTTGCGAAGATCTCTGCCTACCTCTACGCTCCCGAGCCAGCGCTGTCAACATAACAAACACGTGTGCTCTCACAAGTGGGTCTTCTACACGGAGGCAACCAATCAGAGGAAACGGGACGATCTGAGCCAAATGTAGCCAAACAGATGTAGCTGTCAGAGGGGCCTTTTCTGGACACGCATATGACAAAACCAAGGTGTTTTTTTTCAGATAAAATTGACATTTTTATACAAAGTCCATGTTAGAGAGTCACTCTATGGAGGGCTAAATTGCAAAAATATGGGACCTTTTAAAAAAAAGTGTAAGTCTTTAAGAAGAAAAGATAATAAAGGCAAAGATTTGATGCCTTGCCAATTCGTAAACAGACCAGCATTTCTCCATTTCCATCTTTGTTTCAGTCAGTACCATGAGTCAATCCTGGTAACAGTGATAATAGTGACACACATCATCACATATTCAGTATATATATGTTTATTCTTCAAAATAACATGATATTACCTCGATTACCAATTTCATCAAAGTTCATATTCAAAGCAAGTTTTTTTTTTTTATCTTAAAGGCTGCTGCACACCGAGCGACGGAGCCAAACCTGACGGAACTGTCGAGTCGTGTGTGCTTTGGCAACTGTTTTCATGAGCGGACACCGTCGCAATGTTGCAGCTTACAGCCAATCAAAATGCACACAAGCTTTCACTCACGCTGAAAATACATTTCCGGGTTTTTATGCAAGCGAGACACGGAACTGCCTATGCGCTGTCTCAAACCAAATAATTGGCGTATATTAAGCATCAAATATTGTTTTACATCAATACTTAACTATATTCATAATGTATAATGTGCCTGTGGATGAAAAAGCAAAGCTTGTGACTAAAATGTACGCGAACTGCATGTACCATGCTGGGTACGTTCAAATGAATGAAGTCAGTGGGACTACACAAAAATATCTACACTCACGGTTTTACTCTTACCCACGTTCACTCTCTTTAGCAACCTGCCTCTTCCTTAACTATTAATGTAGCGTTTTATGGTTTAAGAAATGTGTTCAAATACAATATACTGTCTATCCAGCATCAAAAGTCTATACAGGCCCGCTTTTCAGGGTGTCCATATATCCAATCACTCAATGTGCGGGGTCGCGCTGTCAACTCTTATTTTTATGCGATGGTCCAGTCCAATCGGGTTCGACCTCATCGTGCAGTGTGCGGCAGGCCTAAGGTAATTCGAGGTAACACTGAAATGCGTGCACCTCATTATTGTAATTATGCATGAGTAACAACAATCTGCTCTTGTCATCATATTTGTGAGCTTGCATGTAATCAGGAAAGGACTCAGCATTTCAGTGTGCCTCTGATCATGTGTTACTTGATGCCTAAGGATGTACAGTATATCTTGGGGGAAATAAATCACCAGTGCCATGTTTGCGCAGTATGTCTGATGTTATATATTCGGGGTCACAATAGCTCATCTGTAAGGACTTGGGTTTTGGAAGCATAGCGTCACGGTTAGAGTGCAAAAAAGTACCAAAAAATAAAAAATAATAATAATGGCCACTCGATTTAGGAGAAAGTCTAATCTGCTTCCTGACTACTGCCGAGGTGTCTCTGAATTCACATCTCTCCCTCCTTGCATGCTTTTGTCTGGTGTGTATCATGAAATACAGCAAAGTGCAAGTTGACTTTTCCCTTGAGGCATTATACTATGTATAATAAAGAAAATCTATTAAATTATACAGTATATTGTACTGTGTATACTGGTGGCCTAGCCTTTGCTTTTGTACTTTATTGGTGTGATTTACTTTCTTCGCTGCACCTTTGAAGAGATCAGCTAGTGCAAAGATCCCATTATGTTGTCTGAAAGCTGCAGGAATCCATAGGGGAGTATGTGTAGTCTTCTATTATTTACATGAACTGTAAAACAGTTTACAGCTCTGAGATTGAAGCGTGAGGAGCGTTATAATCACATACATGGTGGGATTGAATGCTTACCATATATGTCATGATCTTTGCTTATGTGTCGTTCGTTATGTATGCAGAGACTTGAAAATGAAAAAAATAACAACAACACTTTTTTCCAAACAATCAGGGAATCGTAATTCAGAAATCCATACAATGACCCGGATCTGATTATTTACTTGCCTCATTGTTGCAAGTTAGGCTTGCTTTTATTTTTAAGGTCATGGTTATTTTTAAGGTAGAACCTTGTTTAATGTGACTAACACATCTGCCTAACAGTCAAAGGATCTAGGTTTGAATCTGGGCTCTGATCTTTCTGCGTGTCCTCTGTTGCCCATGCTTGCAGGGGTTTTGTCAGGGAACTCCTGTGAGTGTGAATAGTTGTCTGTCTTTGTGTCCCATGTATGACTGAAGGGTAAGCACAGGAGCTGATCAGGATTAGTGGTGGTAAATGGTTGGATGGATGTTTTTTATTCAAGTTGCTCTGTTTATGTTGATAAGAAAAGTGACAATAATTAACTAATGACTCCTCCTTGTGCGGGTTGTCATCAAACTAGCTAGAAATGCTCCCAAGTAAATTGCGTAAGTTCAAAGCGATCATAAAAGTAAGTATATGTCTTCGCTTAACAATCTGAAAGTAAAAAAAAAAAATATATATATATATATAAAAAAGCTCATGCCTGTTTCTTTTTTTTAGCTACTCACAGATGCTTTGATACATTCATCCACTCCAGGCACAGCATGGCAGTAAAATGCAAGGATGCCTACACTCAGCATCTTCATGAAATCTAGCCAGTCTGAAGGAAATTTAGCTTTACAGGGAAGAGAACTTGCTTTTATATGTTGTAATGAGGGATGAATAAAAGGCCATTGTATATTAGATTAGTTTTATAGAAATTTTAAGCACAAAATACTTTTTTGGTGGTGTTGAAAAATAAAATAATATAGCCAAACAAATTGATTTATATAGTTCTTTGTTTCCTTTGTGATCAAATAGCTATTTTGTTCTCTTGTGTGTTGTGTTTACTGCAGGGAATATTGGCGCTGAGTTGTCATACAACAATGTTGCCATGTATATATCATCTGATGCCGGAAATAACTGGAGACAGGTGAGCACTTTAACATAATAAAGTAAAATAGTGTAGGATTATCATAACTAGCAAAATAGATTTTAGTCATAATCTAACACATAAAATCCCTTCGTGCAGTTTTTTTTTTTTTGTTTCTGTTTTTTGTGACGTGCAAGTTGTGATTGAAAAGATCCAAGGAGTGGGATTTAGCTAATGGATGTATTTTCCGAGGGTGGATGTCAATGTACATGTCTTGTTACATTTTGTAACACTCGACTGTATGCATTAATTTCTTGTTCAGATTTTTGAAGAGGAGCATAATGTTTGGTTTCTGGACAAAGAAGGGGCGCTTGTTGCTGTTAAACAACCTTCTGTGCCAACCAGACACTTATGGTATGTACATTTTATTTTAATATAAAATTATTTTTTTTTACTTTCATATTTCTTTTCATACCCACACAAAGCTAATTAGTTTCTAATGCCTATGTAGTGTATATTGACATTTGCATAAAACGTAATTTATTTAAGAAATAAATTCTTCAAAGCACCGACGCCTGCATTGCTTCCGGATTAGCGTGATTTGACGCTTAACGTTATAAATCAAGACATTTGTCTCGTAAAAGGGCACCACGTCACTTTTTATATGTATAAAACTTAGGAAAAGCGATGACAAACCTGTTATCAGTCTCATAATCTCATAGCAAAGGTTGCTACATTTTATGAAATACGAGTTCTATATGACAGAGGCTTCCTTATTTAACTCAAAACACACAAAATACAACAAAGAGTGCAATTTTATAGACTATTTCATGAAATGTACGAGGGATCTATAGGGAAACACAAAGAGGGGTCTAAGTAAAACAAGGAAACACGAATAATGGTGAAAGAAAGAAAAATAGACATACGAAAAGGGAAGTAGAACATCGTGTGTTGCGGGGCTAACGTTGAAACTGTGAGTGTTTAATGCGTTGAGTCAAAGCGAGAGCGAAGTTGGGATTGTGTGAAGCTTGTAATTTCCCCTAAATTAATATGCACTAATATTGTACATCGTAGCAACGCTTATAGTGCGGTACTCACGACCGTAGGTCAGTTGGTCGGTGAGGGTGGTCTTTCTCCGGAGAAAGTCCAGACATCTCAGGAGGAAAGCGAAGCTGGTTTGAAAAAAGATGCAGAAAAATAAAACAAAAACAAAAGAGGGAGAAGAAGAAAAATTGTTGTTCGTCACGCCTCGTTGAGAGAATATAACCGTCTCTCTCCCCGCCTGTTTCCGGGATCCGCTAGCAAGTTCGGCAAACTCATGTTTGGCTGGGAGCGTATCTGGTAGCTCAGCAGCCACTGTTCTGGAGGCTTTTGCAGCGGTTATCCACGTAGGCTAGGGAGCCGGATCTCCATCCCCAAGGCCCGCGTCTTGCGAGCCGCTTGTTTGAACAAAACAAAGGGGGGGGGGGGGGGGGATTGTAGGGCGGTGCCGAGGTCAAAACAAGAGAGCCAGACACGAAAGAGCAAGAGGAGGTAGGAGTCAGAGGTTAAATACCCAGGGGACGTGTCTCAGGGAGAGAGGAACCCAGACAAGACCATGACCATCGACTTGAATTTAGTTGACAAATTTCCCATAAAAGTGGTGAAAAAAATCATATCTTAATATAATACTCCTAACTTTGTACAATTAAATCATACATCAAGCATATAGAATGATTGTTTAAACTTCAGTCTTGGCAAATCAGCTGCTTATGGTTCAATCACATTTCATGCTGCTTGGCTTCAAATCAAGACAAACAGCTCTCAAAATCTCGCAGCTGCACCTGCAAAGTTGACACACTGACACAGACATCAAGGCATACATTTGGAATATTTCTGCAGAGTTTGTGAAAGCTGAAAAAAAAATTGAAATTAAATTTAAAAATATTTTTATGAAATTTTATCTTCCGTTAAAATCCTGAATGGAAGCCCACGGGTTGCAGTACTCTCAAACGCCAGTGGGTGGCATCTTGCGTGCATGTTTGAATATTACGCAAATAGTTCATTGCTGTATTTGCGTTCCATTGTCGATCTGTCCCAGCTTGGTCTCCCTGGAGAGAGGGTCCCACCCTTTTGTCGCTATCTTCAAAAGAAGGAAAGGAGTCTTTTTGAAGACGGGAATCAAGATTTGACGGGAAGCTGCTAATTAGGTTAAGGTCCAGTAGGCATCTTCTAGTGGCTGTCCCAAACAGCAGGGCCGCTTGGAAGAATGCAGCTTATCAAGTTGTGGGGGAGGTTGTGGAAACTGGGTCAGAGTCACTACACCTTTTTGGGATGTAGGAGGAAAAGGGAGTACCCGGAGAAAACCCACACAGGCACGGGGAGAACATGCAAACTCCACACAGGCAAGGCCGGGATTTGAAGCCCAGTCCTCAGAACTGTGAGGGATATGTGCTAACCCCCCCCCCCCCACCATGTATTAGTGTTTCTATATTTGAATGCATTAGTTTAAACAACACATACTGCTGTGTGCGCCATGTGCCTGAGTAAGACTGTAAGATTTTAGCCCTTTTACTGGCCTGATTTGCTTTTGTGGCTGATTTCTCAGATCGGGCCTGACATATTTTGTCAGGAACAACGAAGCTCCTTGTAGTGTGACATAATCCATGACCTATGATTTTACCCTACGACGGCAAAATGAAAAGCACTAGCTAGCGAGTTATGTTGTCTGCTTGTGAGCCATATTAAAAGTATGTGAACATTACCTCAAGCGCTACTTAAAGAATGGATAGTGCAAAATGTCCTCCGAAGCACCTGGAGACAACACCACACCTCTGGGCTGCTCTGTGTGTTGTTTGAAGTGTTATAATTAACCGTAACATCGGTGCTAATCTTATTAGCATGTCTACCATTTCTTATCACCGTATGCTAGCACTTAGGTTAGCAGACATTCATTGTTTAATTATTTGTTTTACGTGACAGTTTGGCAGTAAACTACAACTGTGAGTGACAAATAAACAAATTGACGCAAGGATGTTTTGCCTATTATTTGGGGAATGTTTTGCAAGCTTAAACTATTTACAGTACGATTGTGATTGGTGCAGGATCTTTGCGATGTGACTATTGCTCATGCGCACATCACGATGATGACGATCAAACAGTATATCGTGAAACCCTACGCTAAATTGTCCTTGGGTGTAAATGTGAGTGTGAATGGGTGTTTGTCTCGATTTGACCCTGCGAAAGAGTGGCAACCAGTTCAGGGTGTACCCTGCCTTTCGCCCAGAGTAAGCTGGGATATATTCCAGCTCACTTTAAAGCGGGTAGGTGGATGATTAAAATGTCAAGATGTAGTATATGTGACATACCCATATACAGTATTATCCCTTTAGCTACGTACAGCAGTTGTGGCTGATTCAAGTAGTCCTCATTAACTTTCAATAGTTTTAGCACCATTTCATGAAAAAAATAGCCTCCTTCTCTAGCCTAGTTGGAATTGGAGGGTTCGTCTTCACCCCAAATAAGCAAATCCAAGCAGCTCTAAAATAAATGCAATGCATTTTGTCTCGCAATCAATTTCCATGCAAACTGTCAAAAAAAAAAAAAAAAAAAACTGTATGCTGCCTGCATATTGCTGGGGCACGCTTGACATTAACTGTTGGGTACTCAGTAAGCACTTTCCAAGCCAGAATCGCATAATAGGTACATAGGTACATATCGAGTTGTCAGTGTTTAAGCCATAGGAAGACTGTTGGGTATTTTTTTCTTTCTTTTGTGGCTCCGTGTGTGGGATGTTAACTCTCCAAATCTGTGGCCTCAGCAGTATTTCTTCATGTCACACTCAGGTACTCCAACTTGTTCCCACTTCAGTGCCATTGTTGGGATGCTGTCAAAATCAATAGCGCTCAGGCACCAAATGATGAAAGCTCCCCTTACATGGGGTGCCTCACCTTCAGCAGTTGCACATAAAAATGTTTATTTATTTATTTATTTCAACTAAAGTAGATTTGTTTCATTTGCTCTCTGATATACAGTACATTTTTACTTTAATAACCAGACAATTACAACATTTACTTAAAACTTGTACAGGTAATTTCACAGAGACTGTGGTCTTGTCTGTTGAGATTGCTAGTGATTTTGATCCCACCTAAATCTCCCTTTGATCAAGCGCTGTGTCTGTTTCCGTGCCATTGCTGTTGCTGAGTTTTTGATGGTAATGCATTTTGACACACATGTACAGGGTCAGCTTTGACGAAGGGAGGCAGTGGACCCAACACAGCTTTTCCTCTGTGCCTCTGTTTGTGGACGGCGTTTTGGTAGAAGCTGCGGCGGATAACCAGATTATGACGTAAGTCCAACAAATTCCTTATTACATTTGAAATGATTACTTGTTTCACGATGTCTTTTGATGTTGGCAGTTAAAAAGAATTTTGCATATATTGTGTGAGGTCTATCTGAGTTAGTTTTTGCAGAGCCTAAAAGCTAAACAGAAAATGTGGCTAGTTAACACCTATAGCTGCCAACACTAAAAGACAAGTATGTTATGATGTTTTTTTTTTGTTATGATCAAATGATTTGTAGTTTTATTCTCTCTTAATAGTATAGTAAGTCTTTGATTATGTATCCTGTATTATATTGTCTTGTAGATGTATTTTACTGCTTTTTTACATCATGGCCAGGGGACTACAGATGAAAACTAGCCTTCTGGCTAATTCTGGCTTTTTTTAACCATGTGTATTTCATGTGTTTTATGAAATTGCATTGTCCCCTTTCAAATAAACTGATTAATAATAATAATGAGGGGCTATACGATATACATTTATCACACTGGTATTTAGACCTTTAAGGCCACATTTTGAAATGGCAGTTTAAGGAATTATTTTGGAAATTTGTTACACTTTTAATGATTTAATACAAAACACTAATAAAACACACAAAACACAATATATTATTACGTGTACATATATGTATTATTTATATCCATGGAGTACCAGATACTTGAGTAGAGGAAAATAATAAATTCAAATGTCAGTACTATTTTGAAATCAGTGGATCATACTTACCCTTGTTTTTTTAGTGAGATTCATATTTTTACCTGGACGACTTTTGCAATTTGAACTGTACTAACTAAAATTATGTTTCAGCATTTGCATGAAGATAGGAAATCCAGAATCCTGTCTCATTTGTATGATAGCAAAAATGTGCACATTATCTCTATATGTGTAACTACCTCAGCCAACAGAGGAGGTTTTTTGTCCACGCGCATATGTATGTTTGTCAAGAAAATACTGGTTATAATGAATTTTGATTAAATTTGTTGTGTAGTTTGAGTCATAAAAGTCTTTTGATCATAATATACAGACCCTTTCCAAAAAAAAATTATATCATGGAAAACTTTATTTCCATTATTCCATTCAAAACGTTAAACTTTCATAGATTATAGATTCAGGGCCCACAATTTAAACAATGTCAAGTATTTATTTGTTTATATTTACATAATTTGAAATCAGGAATTGAAGAAATTACAATACTGTGAAGAAATTAGCCCAAATTTTCCAGGCCATAAATGTTTTAAACTGAGTCTCAAACACTAATCATCTACTAAACTCAAAGCACCTGCAAAGGTTTCCCCAGGTGTCATTAAATTGCTTCAGTTTGGCTCAATTGTCTCAGTTTGATTCAATATGGTGAAGACTGCAGGCTTGACAACTGGCTTGAAGACCATCATTGATATCCTCCATAGGACAAGTTCATAGCTAAAGAGGTTGGCTGTTCACAAAGTGCTATGTCCAAGCATATTAATGGAAATCTAGTGGAAGGACAAAATGTGGCAGGAGAAAATGCACCAGCAAAAGAGATGACCGTGGTTTTCAGCGGAGTATCAAAGAGAGAGGATTCAAGAATCTAGCAGAGATCCAGAAAGAGTGGAATGAGGCAGGAGTCATAGCTTCAACAGTGGGCTACAACAGTTGTGTTCCTTGGGTCAAGCCACTTCTGAGCCTGAGCCAATGTAGGAAGCGTCTCAACTGGGCCAAGGAGAAGAAGGACTGGACTGTTGGCCAGTGGTCCAAGGTCCTCTTTTCAGATGAAACTAAAGTGTGCCTTTCATTCGGGAATCAAGGTCCAAGGGTTTGGAAGAAGACGGGTAAAGAGCAGAACCCAAGCTGCTTGAGGTCCAGTGGGAGTCAGTCATGATTTGGGGTGCAATATCCAGTGCAGGTGTTGGTAAACTCTGCTTTCTTAAACCCAAGGTCACTGCAACAGTCTAGCAGAATGTTTTAGAAGACTTCACGATTCCTTCTGCTGAGGATCTGTATGGAGATGCAGATTTAATCTTCCAGCACCAAAACCAAAACCTGGTTTGTTGCCCATGCCATCACAGTGCTTAACTGGCCATCCATTGAGAATGTATGGCATATTATCAAGAGGAAAATGAGGGGCACCAGATCCAAAAACAAAGAAGAATTGACAGCAAGCATCAATGAAATACGGGCTTCCATAACTCCCAGGCAATGCCACAGGTTCATTGCCTCAATGCCACGGTGCATCAAGGCAGTGATAAAGCAAAGGGATTCCCAACCAAGTATTGAACATTAACATAATTTTGAAAGTACTATATTTGGATTGATTTAATGTGACACCAATTTATCCATCCATCCATTTTCTGAGCCGCCTATCCTCACGGGGGTCGCGGGAGTGCTGGAGCCTATCCCAGCTATCATCGGGCAGGAGGCGGGGTACACCCTGAACTGGTTGCCAGCCAATCGCAGGACACAGACAAACAAACAACCATCCGCACTCACATTCACACCTATGGGCAATTTAGAGTCTTCAATTAACCTACCATGCTTTTTTTGGGGATGTGGGAGGAAACCGGAGTGCCCGGAGAAAACCCAAACACGCACGGGAAGAACATGCAAACTCCACACAGGTGGGGCTGGGGATTTAACCCCGGTCCTCAGAACTGTGAGGCATACGCTATATCCACCGTGCCGCCACCCTAATTTATTTCTTTTTTTAAATGGTGATTTCTTCACAGTATTCTAGTTTTTTGAATTCCTGATTTTGTGGGTTTTATGAGCTGGAAGCCCAAATTATGTAAAAATAAACAAATAAATACTTGAAATTGTTTAAATTGGGGGCCCTGAATCTATAATCTATGAAAGTTTAACTTTTTGAATGGAATTATGGAATTATTTTCCATAATATTCTAATTTTTTGGAACATTCTTATTTTTCCTTAGTGTTAGGGGACACATGATGCTTATTTATTAAAAAGCCTGTTGATATGTATTTAGGTGAAATAATGACATACATGTAGATGGAGATTGTTTATCATGTAAATATTGTATCTTTATTTTAAAAGCTGTACTTTGCTTTCACCCACCTATACAACAATTAAATGTCAGGTGTTTTTAAAGTAGCTATATTTTAATGCATTGTCCTTCAGATTTTTTGGACACTTCAGCCACCGCTCTGAATGGCAGCTCATCAAGATAGACTATAAGTCCATCTTCAGCAAGAAATGTACTGAGGAGGATTACCAAACATGGCACTTGCACAATCAGGTAAGGAAAAAAACATCCCTCTCCATGTTGCTGTTCGTATTATGACAGGATCATCTTTTTCCCTGCAGGGTGAACCATGTGTTATGGGACAAAAACAGATTTACATGAAACGCAGGCCAGGAAACTACTGCATGCTCGACAAAGACTACTCAAGAATTCTCTCTGCTGAGTCCTGTATTTGCCGAGCCCATGATTTTGAATGGTAAGCTGAACCATACAAATCTGTTCTTTATTATACGCAGCTCACATTTTTTTTAAATATGATTTTATTTCTAGATTTTCAGTTTTTAACACCAACATTACAAATATAGCAGTGTACATTGATACATTAAAAATGTAAAGGCTTCTAAAAAACAACAACAGCACCATAAACAAGGCGAGAAAAAAAACAACATTTTTATTAATAATAGTATGCAGTAAGAATAATAATCCATCCATCCATCCATTTTCTGAGCCGCTTCTCCTCACTAGGGTCGCGGGCGTGCTGGAGCCTATTCCAGCTATCATCTGGCAGGAGGCGGGCTACACCCTGAACTGGTTGCCAGCCAATCGCAGGGCACATACAAACAAACAACCATTCGCACTCACATTCACACCTACGGGCAATTTAGAGTTGTCAATTAACCTACCATGCGTGTTTTTGGGATGTGGGAGGAAACCGGTGTGCCTGGAGAAAACCCATGCAACCACGGGGAGAACATGCAAACTCCACACAGGCGGGGCCGGGGATTGAACACCAGTCCTCAGAACTGTGAGGCAGACGCTCTAACCAGTCGTGCCACAAGAATAATAATGTTGATAATAATTTTAAAAAAATAATTAAAAAATGAGCGGGGTTATATTACTGGGTCAGAAATAAGAGCACTACTACCTAGACTTGGATGTTTTCTAGCCAATGAACTGAAAAAAAGTTATGTGGAGTGCCTACACACCAGGGGCAATGTCCAATTGAAGGGAACCAACATGTTCCTGAAATGTCTGCTATATTATGGTAAACTTTGTGTCAGGAACCCAGTGGCAGTGGCTAATCAATCAAAAACAAAGCATCTCTTATCCAAATTGAGAGATTCTTGAGGGATGCTTCCACCGCATGAGGGTAGCTCTCCTTGCAAACAAGTAGAGAAAGGCCACAAAGTAAGCGACGTAGGACGGCAGTGAAAGGTTTGGTTGCACGCCAAATAAAGCCATGATTAATTTGGACAGAGGTAATTCCTGAAAGGGAAATTAACATTAAGTTCTAAAACTGGGACAAGGTGGGACAGATCAACTGTCCCTTGATGACATTCATCACAAGCCGTATGTAATCCAGGGAAGTTGCGAGACTTTTTGCTCCTTGACTAGTGGACTCGTGTGTACCACCTTGCATTGTATGAGCCAGTGTCTAGTGCAGATTGAAGAGCAGTGGATCCGTTTCAAAATGAACTGTCAGCTGTCAGTATCTATGTCCAGGTTGAGTGTCGAAGCCAAAGTCATACGTAAGACACGCCACAGAATGGTGTCATAGAATGGCTGTATATAATTTCCAGATATTGCCCTTGGAATACGGATTGATCTAACATACAGTAGTTGTACAACCCCAATTCCTATGAAGTTGGGACGTTGTGTTAAACATAAATAAAAACAGAATACAATGATTTGCAAATCATTTTCAACCTATATTTAATTGAATACTCTACAAAGACAAGATATTTAATGTTCAAACTGATAAACATGATTGTTTTTAGCAAATAATCATTAACGTAGAATTTTATGGCTGCAACACATCCCAAAAAGCTGGGACAGGGTCATGTTTACCACTGGGTTACATCACCTTTTCTTTTAACAACATTCAATAAACGTTTGGGAATTGAGGACATTAATTGTTGAAGCTTTATAGGTGGAAATCTTTCCCATTCTTACTTGATCTAGAGCTTCAACTGTTCAACAGTCCGGGGTCTCCGTTGTCATGTTTTACGCTTCATAATTTTCAATGGGAGACAGGTTTGGACTGAAGGCAGGCCAGTCTAGTACCCACACTGTTTTACTACGAAGCCACGCTGTTGTAACACATACAGCAGGTGGTTTGGCATTGTATTGCTGAAATAAGCAGGGGCGTCTATGAAAAAGACCTTGCTTGGATGGCAGCATATGTTTCTCCAAAACCTGTATGTACCTTTCAGCATTAATGGTGCCTTCACAGATTTGTAAGTTAACCATGCCATTGGCACTAACACAGCCCCATACCAGCACAGATGCTGGCTTTTGAACTTTGCGTCCATAACAGTCCGGATGGTTCTTTTCCTCTTTGGCCCAGAGGACACGACGGCCACAATTTCCAAAAACAATTTGAAATGTAGACTCGTCAGACCACAGAACACTTTTCCACTTTGCATCAGTCCATCTTAGATAAGCTCGGGCCTAGAGAAGCCGGCGGCGTTTCTGGGTGTTGTTGATAAATGGCTTTTGCTTTGCATAGTAGAGTTTCAAGTTGCACTTACGGATGTAGCGCCGAACTCTATTTACTGACATTTCTGAAGTGTTCCTGAGCCCATGTAGTGATGTCCTTTACACATTGATGTCGGTTTTTGATGCAGTGCCGCCTGAGGGATCGAAGGTTCATGGGTATTCAATGTTGGATTTCGGTCTTGCCGCTGACATGCAGTGATTTCTTCAGATTCTCTGAACCTTTTAATGATATTGTAGACCATAGATGATGAAATCCCTAAATGCCTTGCAATTGTACATTGAGGAACACTGTTTTTAAACTGTTCGACTATTTTCTCACGCACTTGTTCACAAAAAGGTGAACCGAGCCCCATCTTTGCTTGTGAATGACTGAGCAATTCAGGGAAGCTCCTTTTATACCCAATTATGGCACCCACCTGTTCCCCTGTGGGATGTTCCAAACAGGTGTTTGATGAGCACTCCTCAACTCTCTCAGTCTTTTTTGCCACCTGTCCCAGCTTTTTTGGAACGTGTTGCAGCCATAAAATTCTAAGTTAATGATTATTTGCTCAAAACAATCAAGTTTATCAGTTTAAATATCTTGTCTTTGTCGTGTATTGAATTAAATATAGGTCGAGCATGATTTGTAAAGCATTGTATTCTGTTTTTATTTATGTTTATCACAACGTCCCAACTTCATTGGAATTGGGATTGTAGAGAGAATCTTACGAAAGCCAGGAAAGTGCTTCTGGGCAAAGTCTCTGACTTGCAAAAACCTGTAAAATTGCTTTCTGTCAAGGCCAAATTTGTGGGTCAACTGGATAAAAGATGCAAACATCCCGTAAATGTAGAGATTGTCAACTGACCGAATCCCCGCACCTTCCCACACTGCAAAGGCCCTGTCACTGGCGGAGAGAGTAAAAAAGGGTTTAAATGGACAGGAGAGGAGTCGGGTATAGAGGTCAGTCCGAAATGTCGCTTAAATTTAGGCCAGATTTTAGGAGAGTTTTTAACAATTACATTGCCAGAGTATGCTAGAGGTGATAAAGTCTGAGGGTAGCACAAAAGAGACCGCAAAGTAGAGGAGTTACAGGAAACCTCCGCAACCTGCTGCCATGGTGGTGGCTGATCACTAATATGGCACCAGTGGAACATGCTGCAAATGTTCACAGCCCATTAATAAAGTAAAAAAAAATCATTAGTGCTATACTCCTTTATAGTTCTTCAAGGATTGTAAAATGTTTTTTTTTTTGTATCCTGGGAGTCTTCTTGTCCCAGATCAACTTTGAGATTAAGCTGTCAAGACCCTGAAAGAAGTATTTTGGGATGAATACAGTTATACATTTGAAAAGGTATAGAAATTTCAGGAGAACATTCATTTTAATGCAATTAATCCTGCCGTCCAACAGAGGAAGTCTTCATTCATCCTACGTAGGAGGGGCGAGAAGTTGTGGTCTACCAGGTCTGTACTTTTTCTGGTGATGCAGATGCCCAAGTATGTAAAGTTGTCTACAGATACGTTAAAAGGAAGGTTTGAAAGGGCATATGTTGTGGCAGCCACATTAACAGGCATAAGTTCACTTTTTTGTGTATTTAGCTGATAGCCCGATATTTCTCAAAATTTGTCCAGCAAGGTCATCACTGGAGGAATGGATCTATCTGGGTCAGACAAGAACAGTAAGAGGTCATCCGCATATAATGACAGTTTATGTACTTGTGCTCTGATGATACCAAGCATCTGACTGGAGCTAATGGCCGCAACCAGTGGTTCAATGTCAATATCAAACAATAGAGGGGAAAGATTGCAGCTGTGACGTGTTCCATGACTAAGAGAGAAGGATTATGAGCAGTTGTTTGTTTAGACTCTGGCACAAGGCGATGTATACAGAAGTTTAATCTATGATATAAATTTGCAACGAAAACCAAATTTTTTGAATGTAAAAAAAAATAAAATTATTCCACTTGATCAAACACCTTCTCAGTATCCATTGAGATGACCACTTCTGGTATGGGAGAAGACGAAGTAGAATACAAGATGTCCAAAAGGCATTGGTCACCTGTCTGATACTTTGTTTGGTGTCCAATTTAAATATTATCACTTGGTTACAATATCACAAAAAATGAAGGGGGTCTGAACATTTTTAAGTGCAGATTACAATTTTTTGGTCTCATCTGTGAGTCGAAGTGTCCATGTTGTGTTATGATGAGGTGGATTTTTAGAACTGTATAAAACTTTACCATGTATTAGATGAGGTTAGAATTTGATGAGCGTTAAAACCTTGATTGTTCTGATCTTGTGCATTTATGGAACTAATGCAGGAAATACTGAAGCAAGAAACCTGTTTGTATTACTACTACACAGCAAATTACAAACTGGACTCTGCTTCAGATACTAAAAAAAATACAAGGTGGATGATTGATTCTCATCTTTTTTTTTTCAACATTCACAGGGCTGTCTGACCCAGTTTCAGCAAGTAATTTTTCTTAGCAGTGCCCATTTTCTCACAGTACAGTAAACAACCAAAATTAGTTCAATTTTGCATGCTGCCCACATCACGTTTCATTTTCATAATTTATTCTTTTACACATTTACACTCTACACTTTTTCCAATATTGTGACAGGTTTTTAATTGTTTTAAACAACATGCTAATGATGTCTGACTGCAGTGTCAGATAGTAAAATGTGCTATGTTTGTTATTATTCCAATTAAAAGACGGGAAAGGTGTTTAGATTATAATTCAATTTGTATGCAAATCTTTAATGGTTTGCTTTTTTATTTTATAACAAAAGAGACAGGGAACACAACATCCTACAGTGTCGGGTGTAAATATTTTTTTGTAGAAGTCGAGAAAGTAAGCACTGATTAGTTTCTGTCAAACAAGCATGAAGTTAATCCCATATTCTTTGTGTCAACTATTGTCTGGCTCTGTTTTTTTCTTGTTGTTGTTTTGCTTTCTTTCTTTGCCAGAAATGTTTTGATATCCCAATATAAAAATTCCATTTGCTCTCTCCATATGGACTGTTCCTAATGACTGTGATCATTTCAACATATAACTATACATACTTTTTCATTCCATGTGACAATCTACCACTTAGCCTACTTTGGACTGGGTCACAGGGGTACCTGTCCCAATTGATTGGGTGCTTTCACACTCAATCCCTTTAGTTTGACTTCCCTTGGTGCGGTTCAGTTGAACAGATGAGGCAGTTGACTTAACAGAGATGCTTTTGGTTTAGCGTATTTGATGTCAGCACCTACCGTCTGATACCAGCATGCTTCCTTCTCAGTGTGCGAAGGCTTTTAAATGTTCCATATATTACCAATCCAACCTCTTCTAGTAATTGGGAGTTTTATTGGCTCTATCGTGCCTCAGTAAACGTGAAATATTAATTAAAATCGTCTACGGATTCCAGAGTTCCAGGTGTTTTTCTGATGAGAAGCCTGAAATCTGGTCATTCAAAGATGCCTGCCTAACTCTCCGCTCCCGAGTCAGTGGTCAACATAACAAACGTGTGCTCTCACAAGTGGGTCTTTTACACGGAGGCAACCAAAAAGAGGAAAGGGTGCGGTCTTCGCCAAATATGGACAAAGCAGATACAAAACTGGGTCAAACAGAAGTAGCCTTTTCTCGGCACTTGTATGAGAAAAAACAAGGTTTTTTTAAAATGAAATTGAGTAATTCTGTAGAGGTCTAAACAGCCAAAATATGGAGCCTTTAAAGTGCCGTCAGGTGTTTGTGGGTATACTGTAGCCAGCTAGATTGTCCAGATACTGAAGTAATCAGCAAACCAGTTTTTTGTTCTGTTTTTTTGTGAAGTGTTTCCTCTTATTACTCTCTTGTCCATAGAGCAAAAGTTCCTGTTTCAATTTTTGTAACCATAAGATAAAAGAGTAATATCATGTGGTTTGTACGCATTGGGATAGGTTGAGAATTTTTACTCTGTGACTTTGTTTATAATAAGCACATCAACTGATTCAGACCAGAGAAAGCACCCATGTGGTACGAACTGAGCATATCCCCATTCAAACATAGCTCTATGTAAATATTTTCATCTAATGTGGTGTTCAAAATGCCTACTCGAGCAAACTTTGAATTGATCCATGAACCTGCATTTCTTAATATGTTTTTGTTACAGTATCTTCACCCAAATAAACTAAAAAAGAAAAAGAAAAAAACGAAACAAACCTGATGTATTTAAAAAATGGTAAATTTGTTTGAGGAGGCTACAGTCAAGAAATTTTACCTCACTGTAATATGGAAAAAAACTCACTTAGCTTAGTGAACAAAATTTGCACTTGGCTTATCATTTCATGATCAAGTGTTTTTTTTTCTCAAAAAAAAACATTAGGTAGGGGTATAGATTTACAGCGTTATGTACATTATTTTGCCCCCAAACGAGACAAGTGAAAAAAAGTTCCAATAATTGGGTTGATGAACACATGGGCCTGTATTCATAAAGAATCAAAGGGCTAAATAAATAGCCCTTTGTGATGCCATTTTTAAAAGCCAGATTAAAGATTTTCAGTGGAAACGCCGACAATTCTGAGTTGACCCTTGATAAAATCTATTTGTAAATAATTTTAGCCCTGAAAGTGCTCCTAATCTAAAAAGTGCCAGGAGTGAGAGGACTTCAAAGAGGCTTAAACACACACCAAAACAGTCAAAGAGTCAAAGGATTTTGATGTATGTCACTACATACCACGTTGGAGGCATATTTGTCAACAGTAGCTCAAGTCAATACAGAGTAATGGTGGGAGTGAGTCTATTCAAAAGTGTTCATCAATCGCTGCAAGATAGAAGCCAGATTACAATCTATCCTTTTTTTGCATGTTGATTGATATTGATCATGTCCCTTGTGTATGCATTTTGTTGTCTGACAGTGACTATGGATATGAGCGCAGTGGCAATGGGAACTGCAGGCCCTCCTTTTGGTTTAATCCCTCCTCAACCACCAAAAGCTGCAGTCTGGGTCAGAACTATTTCAACAGCACAGGGTGAGGATGGCCTGAATATTGACAAATTCATAGTTCTATGTAGAACCTTGTAAATCCTACATATCCATGTAAATCATTAAAGAGTAGAGCCCACCAAGCACGATGAGGGCATTGCATGCCATTATCCAGTGTTACTGTAAAAACAACAGCTATAATAATTAAAATGCACTTATCAACATGTACATTAGAATTTTTAAAACAAATTATTTTCAATTTTAAAACGTTTTTTTTTTATCATTGATAAATATAACCTCTGAGATTTAAGTAGAAAGATTTGAATAATCACAGTGCACAATTAAATGTTCAACTTGTGTCTCTTTCTGAAGGTATCGTAAAGTGGTGTTAAATAACTGCACCAAGGGAGTAAAAGAAATGTATACAGCTCAAAAGCAACAATGCCCCAAGAAACCTCCAAAGGGACTTTTGCTGACCACCAAAGATGGTAAACTAGCTGCCAACCTGGGCACTAATGTTACTTTCCTGGTTCATCTGGATGAGGTGAGAGCACGTGATACCGACACAGAAATTTAGCTGTTAGAGAGCAGTAAAAGCACCATTGGATTGCTGTGTTTACGTTGCTCTACAACATGAGATTGGTCCATCTCTGATTTACAAAGTATCCTTTATTCGTATGACATCAAATCAAATTGTGATTTAACTGAAGTTCAGAAACTCCAATGAATGTATTGGGGAGCTGTTGGGGATAACATGATTCCAAAACTAGATTTCACTGAAACCTGTCTCTCATGTCTCGGCAGAAAAATGACACATTTATCTTAACTGCTGACTTCGGGTGTTAAGGATTGTCTATTGCTCTTTAATGTTAATAACATGGCTGTAAACTAAATTATTAAAAGTGTAGTCCAATATTAAAACAAACCATAACCTTTCAGGTCACCCTGCAGTTTTTCAATTGCATTCAGTCTCTAGATATTTATTCAACGACTTCTTCTGGTGAGGCCATTCTTTTGTTGATTTAGAATATGCTAGAAACACTAATATGGATACCTGGTATTATATGGGTTTACATTTTGAGTGCAATTAATGTATATCCACTGCCCACAACAGTGGTCTCATATTTAAAGAAATTGAATGGAAAGTATGTTTAAATTTTAGTCTTTTGATTCTAACAATTCACTCACAGTATTTGCCTGTGTGAAGAATAAAGCAGCAGCATGGTGAAAACTGAATTAATAAACAAAATGTGGATTGTTCTAGCTAGTCTCCAAAACATGGTCCATCTGCCTTGCAAAAACGAATGCCTTGTGACTATCACAGGCGAGCTAAATCTGAAACCAAATGCACGAATCAAACACAGAAACAGCAAAGTTCAAACAATTAATTGTTCAATGAACAAAAACTCAAAGTATCCATCCATCCATTTTCTCAACAAAACTCAAATAGACAACCCATACACTACACAAAACAAGGAATGTGGTGTGGAAAACAAGGCTGAGCACTCTAACTCAGCGGACAAAACAAACTAACGCAGGATAAAGGGAAACACAGACTATATATACCCCCCCCCCTCCCCCCATGAAATAACTAATACCAAAATTGACAAACAAAAATGAAAATGTTTTTTTTTTTTTTTTTTTAAACAATAAGTAACTGAAACTACATTTTACATGTACAAAACTAACTATAATTATAACTCTAGCAAAAATGTCCTTAGTTTTCATATTTGTCAATTAAATTCATATGTGAGCTTTCGGGGTTGATTTTAAGTGTATTTATTTCGGTAAATGGGTATGGAACAAGGACTGTTGAGCAGTCATTTGGAAATTGTAGTTCTTTTACTCTCCTAGAAATGGCGTCATTAGGGACAAGACAATAAAAAGGCGCTGCCCGATGATGTCACTTTTAGGCGACGGCCCCGGCACTCGCCGGTTGAATGGCTCCCCTTTCGTGTGTCACTCAACTCAGCCCGAACGGCGACGCTAGGTAATAAACAAATACTCTCCTTTTTTGGTTCATAAACAGTGGAAACTCGAAAGAACAGACTAATAGGGGTGGAGGGTCAGCCGATATAGCCGATTGTCCGTTACATTGAAGCACTTTTTTTTTTCTTTTTTTTTGAGGCCATATGCACCCATATTACTGTACAGTACAAAATTATTGTTTTGTAGGGTTTTTTTGTGGCCTAAAACGCTCAGTGCACTACAATTAGTAAGTTATTGTAAATAAATATGAAAAAAGCTTGAAAATGTTTGAAAGCTTCACATTTTATCCAAACTTACCACGCTTGCCGATTTTGATATTTTGGACGTAGAGTACTCATCATTGGCGAGTTGCTTTCATGAGCCGCGAGGAATGACTGTGCTTCCTAATTGCAAATCTGTTGCCAAAGGCTAACAAAAAAATAGCATGTTCCAGACTCCAAAGACTTGTGTTTTGTACTCCTCAGACCCAGCCATGCCACGTTCTCTCTGCACTACGACCAATAGACAATAGATATAACCATCTTTGCATGGCCGGCACATCAGTGCCCCACAGTCAACATGGCTGCCAGGTCGGCACGGGAGGCACGTCTTTTGGAATAGGATCTCGTAATATTGTATATCTGTGACCCGGAAATATGTCAGTCCCATTCTCTTGCCTGCATTGCAACACAGCGCTAGTAAACAACAGAGGCCAATTTGGGAACTAACAGACTTTGTCAACTGTATTTTAAGTGACAAATGAAAACTCTTTTTGAACACATTGTTCAGTCCCGACGATCCGTTTTATCTGATATCCGTTATATCGGGGTCCATTTTATTGAGGTTCTATGAACAAATAGTAAATACAACAACTGGGCTTAAGTTTCAGCAAAATAAGCCATAAGCATTTTTCATCTATCTGTCTGCCGGACTGTCTGTCTGTCTGTCTGTCTAATATTTTGACTATGACTTTTCACATATGCAAGAAAGTGTCTTGTAGTTGAAGCAGGTCATATGTGTGGAATACATCTCAAGGGAAATAGCCACAAATCTGAAAATCCACTTGAGAAGTTTGCAATTTAGCAGCAAGGAAAACATGCAAACAAGTACTTGAATTTATTATTTTTTTTCAATAATGAACAGAAGGCTATCTAAGACATTTAAAAAGGCCATACTATAGCATGTGTCTCATGAATGGTTTTGCTTACGTTGTAATGCATCAACTGTAACCCTAGAAGTAGTATAATGCACTGCACTCATTGCACTGTTATACAATACTTGTATTTGATTAACAAGTCTGCCAAATTTGTATGGATTAAAAAAAAATAATAATAATAAAAAATCGGCACGTATATGAAATAAGGATTCCAAATCATGAAAAGTAGGAGCCGCCCTCCAGCTGCAGGACTGTGTGAGCATGTACACTGAATACCCTTAAAACAACACCCCATGGAACCTATAGCTGTCAATCAAGCACGTCTGTGGCTCTGTGTGGCTCACGCAGACATAAGCTGACTGTCGCTGTATTAAACAGTTAATATTCTCTGATGCTTCACTGTCATGTGGATGCACACATAACACCAAACCAAGTGAGGTGTCAACTTATTGGACAAGCCAACACCATACTGGTCAGCTCGCAGGCTTGTAAGCTTGCTAGCCAGCTCGCTCGTTAGCTTGCGAGCTAGCACAATAAACACATTACTTTCCTTGTAGTGTCTCCGTTGTGAAGACGCACATGTGACGCAGCTGTGACGAGTCTGAAGGCTGACGTGGGGCGGCGGAGCCATAAGTTCTGTGTCAGATCTCACTTACCCCAGGCTCCCCTGCACCTATGGTGCTAAAGGAGTTCTGACCAGCTCTCCGTTAAAAGGGTTAAAGCTCAATGGACTGTAAACGGTGACAAATTTGTTGTTAGATTAGGAAATAGATTTGGGATGGATGCTGGAGGGCTCCCTCAGGCATTGCAGTAATCCTTTATTTAACTTTACCTAATCTTGTCAGAGGTTTTTCAAGCCGTCTTCAGAAGCTGCATCTTTTATCAACTTACGTTTCACACAAAGATAGAACGAAGAGCGTCAAAGCTTCGATGCAGCATCCTGTTGCTGCTAACCGACGGGAACAAAAGAACACTAAACGCAGAAGTATTTCAGCTTTTATTGGATTTCCAATGCCAGGGGCATTACAGAGCCAGCTGGGGCCGGCTCACCTGTTTTTATCCTGATCTGGTAAAATTTAGTGAAGCTCACAGACAACGCTTTCACTTTCTCAAAAGAGCATGGGACTTTCCACCAACTTCCCTAGGCGCCTATGATCATCACAGCACATTTCCTGTGTTGCCATGGAGACAACTTCACCCAACCCTTCTCCTTCTCAACTCCGGAGGGCAGCCCAAATCTGTGTGTAACATATACTCATCATATCATCAAACAACATTGATAACATACAACATGAAACAATTTGTTTAATAAACATTTCATTCCAAATTCCCACTTGTACAATGAAAAGGTCCTATCACTTCATCAACTAACTCACTATCTGCAGTGTGGGCAACGAATGATAGTGCTATTAACTCTTAGTTACTATAAATGAAATATATATTTATATTGCTGCTGAAAGCTGTTTCGGGTTATATGTTTGCTAATATGCATTGTGCAAGCAACTGAGTACAAGACTGTATTGGCAAGTCTGTATTAAGAACATATGCAAAATCCTCTTGGACCTTCCACATCCTGGTCACCACCTCTTCCAGCTCCTTCCCTAAGGTAGGCGCTACCGATCAATGCAAACTACATCAAGCAGACATTCCAACAGCTTCTTCCCTCTTGCCATTAACTTCTTAAACAGTTAACTTACAATTCCATTACAACATGCTGCCAATTTTGTCTTGAGTTTGTTGTCACAACTTTGTCGGGCCAATTATACATTACCCGTGCACTCACTAGTAGTAGTCTCGCCACGCTGCACTATTTCCATATCTGTTGTTGACCAATACTGGCCACTCATGTGCCAGAGTAGCATCTGCAACATTTGCACAATCGACATTGTCCCAGATTAGTCACTTTAAATTGCATACGTTTCCTGAAGTCTCTGGGCCCTTTGCACAGTGGTCATTACACTAGACTATTGTTTAGTCATTTCAAACTGCTCTAATTGCTAGAGGACATTCTCAAAAAAAATAAATTCTACCGGCATTACCACATTACTGGTAAACTTTTATTGCTCAGTGACTGTGTTTTTTATGTCTTTATGTCTCTCTGTCAATTGACTGTCTTGTCGTACTAGAGCAGCTCCAACTACCTGAAACAAATTCCTTGTGTGTTTTGATATACTTGGCAAATAAAGATGATTCTGATTCTGATATGTCTGCGCTGATCTATTGACTACCACTCTGGCTCTTTATTGACTACTACTTTGGCTCTATCTGGTGGACATTGGCCAGGTGTACCACCAATCATAATAAAAATGTTTTTTGGACCGGTATCCGATCAACAATTTAGGCATATTTTACACCATCATTTAAATGCATCATCCATCACAGTATGCCAACACTCAACAGTTCACCACGGCCTTGCTCCAACCACCGCGCATGTTTGCACACAGCAGAGACACTGGAGCCGAAATAACACAAAACACATATCATTTCAGGTAAGATGCCTTTTTTCGTGTTGTAGGCATAGCTTAATGCCCAACTACAAGTGTAGTGGAAGAAATAGGGGCGCCGGTCCGAGACGATGTCAATGGGGATACCGTGGAGTTTGAAAACATGCTGAACAAGGAGGTTAGCAGTTTCAAAATCAGAGGGGAGCTTGGGAAGGGGTATGTAATGGACATATTTAGAAAATCGATTGACAACAGTGAAAATGATGGTGTTACCTTCAGAAGGGGGCAGGCCGGTGATGAAGTCTAAAGCGATGTGGGACCAGGGGCGGCTCGGGAAGGGTAAGGGGCGCAGCAGACCAGCTGGGGGCAGGTGATAAGACTTCCCTCAGGCACAGACGGAGCAGGCTTGGACGAACTCCCGGGTGTCTTAAACGAGGCTGGGCCACCAGAGGTGCTGCTGGATGAATTGGATCGTGCGGGTGATGCCGGGCTGACGTGAGCTTGGAGTGTGGGCCCACTGAAGGACGTCAGAGCATGCGGAATCGGGTATGAATAGTAGGTCCGGAGGTCCGGTCTTGGAGTCAGGGTGAGTCTTTTGAGCGTTTTTGACAATACGTTTGATCTTCCATGCGGCTGCACCAACGAAGCAGGAGGAAGGGAGGATTGTTTTGTGTTCTGCCGGGCTGGAGGGGGGTGAGTATATGCGGGATAGGGCGTCAGGTTTGCTGTTGCGGGATCCAGGTTGGAAGTAGAGACTGAAATTTAATTGGCTTAGGAAGAGGGCCTTGTTGGGGTTTTAAGGCGTTTGGCGGAATGGAGGTAAGAAAGTTTCTTGTGATCAGTCCAGATGATCAGTCCCCTCCAGCCAGTGCCTCCACTCTTCCAATGCCCATATTATGGCTAGCAGCTCTTGGTTGCCAACGTTGTAATTCCTTTCGGCAGGGGACAGGCGACGGGAGAAAAAGGTACAGGGATGAAATTTCTGGGACGTGGGGTCCTCCTGCGAGACGACGGCCCCTGCCCTAGTGTCCGAGGCGTCAACCTTAACCACAAACTGGAGGGAGGGGTCAGGGTGGTGTGGGATGGGAGCACTGCTGAAAAGGGTTTTTAGTTGGCTGAAAGCTTGGGATGCTACTGGGGTCCATTTGTGACCAGAGTATTCTGTCACAAATGGATGGAGACTGGACCCAAGAGCAGGTGGAGGATGAGAGGTTGGTGAAAAGTTTATTGAAAATGTGGAAATGGAAATGTAGATTTTTCTTGAGATGCACTGTCGGGTTGTTGAGGCAGACAATGCGTGGCAGGCAGTGACGAGGACTGGCGGCTGGCTTGGTGGCGTGATGGCAGTAATCCACTTGGGACATGGAGGAAACACTGAAGACAAGGAAAAACACGGAGGTCAAAACGATCACAAGGATTTGCCTAGCTTACATGGAAACTGGGGAGCCGTTGTACCGCTGGGGAAGCTTCAATACTCTGGCGAGAGTTTCCGGGATCTGGCAGGCTTTTATTGCGGGTGGTAACGAGGGCTGATTGGTGACAGGTGCGCGGCCGAGGAAGGTGCTGGAAAGAGAGAGAGGGAAGGGGAGAGAGAGAGGGCGAGATGGTGTAACGCGCCACCCAGGCTCCCACCATAGTACTGCAGGGCGGCTCATGACAAAATGACTGTACACAGGGTCTTTAATATCATACAAAACGACAACAAAAAAGAAAATCAATCCAAAAGCAGGAAAAAACGGGTGTACAAAGCTAAGGTAAGTGGGTCATGGGGCTGATGTGTTTATTGCAAGCAATTTCTTTGGAACCAAATACTAATTCTTAATCACTTTAATCTATTTTAAATATACTGTATCTATTCCAATACTTTTACGCACCTAAAAATATGTATTTTGTTAAAAATGATGTTATCTTCCAAGTAGTGTGGCAGATTCAGATACAAATGTCTGGAAATAAAAACAATAACTGAACTCTCTTGTCTCCTATTCATCTTTAGATGTCAAAAAAAATGTTTTGAGTCTCCACCAAATTAGCCTCACTGTTCCAAACAATATTTTTGAATTGGTTCACACATCAACCGACAAAACAGAAAAAAGTTTCTACAAACATAACTCATGCTGTTGGATGTTAAATGATATTGAATTCTTGCTCGAAAATAGGACAACTGAATTATAGAAGTTTAATCAAAATGACAAAAAATATCAAAGTACAGGGTGAATGCAAGATAAGGTATCTTATTCCTGCCCGATGATAGCTGGGATAGGCTCTAGCACGCCCGCGACCCTAGTGAGGAGAAGCGGCTCAGAAAATGGATGGATGGACCTTACTTCTACATCTTTTAGACATTGACATTCACACTGCTCACTTAGCCCAGTACACACAGCCAAATTTACCAACTTACGTTGCAGGTCGTTTGGTTCTTATCCCTACTTATTGTAACCTTCTTTACCTTTTTGCAGTCATCGCTGTCCTCCTTCACTTTCCTTTTGCCTTTCTCTACTTCTTTATCGCTGTGAGACTCTTAAGACGCCTTTTTTAATATGTATTCCTGCTTGTTGATTTAATGTTATTTTCAGTCTGAGTCAATAGTTCTCTGACTAGGGCATATGGCCGAGGTTGGTACAGGGAGCGTGGGTGCACCCCTCCCCTTTCTGTGGTTGTTCACACATGTCCCTAAAAGGGACCTTTGTCCCGAGAGACGGGGGAGGGCTCTTCCCCCATCACTCGCAACGTCCCAAACGGGACGCGGGGTTGTAGTGAAGTTCCTGTGAACACAATTTATGTTTCAACATGTCTCCAATTACTTTCTTTGTAAATTTCATGTCATCTTCCAAGTTTCTTGTTTTTTTTCTCATGTTTTGATTTGCCAAATATCGTGGCTAATTTTGTGAATTGTGTTGTTTCCAATTGTTGTTTTTGTCTTTCTAAAAGGATCAACGGTTGTTGTTTGGAAGGGGCCGGAAAATGGACCGAGATCTCCATCAAAGATGTTTGTTTTTGCCCATTTGTTCAAATCTAATATTTTGGTTGTAACCTGGTTTAACGGGCACTCTTCAATTCTTTTTGTAGCAAGCTTGCATATAGCATCGCCCCAAATGCTGTTTTCCTCATTGGCGGCGCCAGCCATTTTGGGCTTCACAACCTCATTGTATTCGGCCATTTTGTCACAATACAAGCGCGCGCTCACACTCTCTCTCTCTCTCTCACACACACACACACACACACACACACACTGATCAGTTTTATATAGCGCTATCCAAATGGACACCACTATTATAATCTAAGTTGCTCACTATCTCACAGAGCCGGAGCTTCAAACCCCCTATTTGCTGGTTGTGGTTTCTGTAAGGCCCTAATTATTTATCTTAATTATCTATAGACTTCAACCAATTTATGCAGTTTTTTAGACAATTACTAAATTATATCCCAGGAGCCTTCGGACTTCAAACAGTTTTATGCTGCTTTCAAAACTCTTGCAATTCAGACAGAAGAGTCTCTGCTAGGATGAAGGGCACAGTTTATAAGGCAGTGGTGAGGCCAGCCATGATGTGTGGATTTGAGACAGTGGCACTGAAGAGACAACAGGAAGCAGAGCTGGAGGTGGTGGAAATTAAGATGTTGAGCTTCTCTCTGAGTGACTAGGTTGGATAGGATTAGAAATGAGCTCATCAGAAGGATGGCCAGGGTTGGATGTTTTGGAGATAGTTAGAGAGCGCAGACTTCTTCCAGAGGAGAGATAGTAAGTATATATATATATCAATACTTTGATATGGTGGTGTTACAATTATGCAATTGTTTTATCGTTTTAAATGTATGTTAATAATATGGTTGTTGTAATGCACAAAATTAAGCGCTTTTCCCAGGGGAAGAGGGTTAGGAGCCCTCACTGTAAGAGGTGGCTGTTGGCCCTTTTAGTCAAACAAATGATCAAATATCAGTAAAGCATATGTTTTGTTTTTGCTTTTTTAAAGTAATTGACACAACAGGTCTGCCACTGCTTGTTGCAGTGCAACAAATACACATTATCTCGAGTCACTGTCAATGTTTATTTGATATGAAACTATGGTATGTACCTCCTCAAAAAAGGGTGCGGAAAAATAATTTGTTGTCCACCAGTGCTACTAGTGCAAAATTTAGTGTAGAGCCCTAAGGAGAAAACATAAACAACGATGTTTTCCAAGTGGCAGTTAAAAAGTAATGACACCAATTTAATTTAACCGACTAATCATTTATTTTTGTTTTCAGACGTTTTCGCGGTTTGTAGTTTAAATACTTGTTTGAAGGTTTATTAAAGGTTTTACACGTCCTGGAAGCTGGCACCTTATCGTGGTGGATGGGTTGGTGTGTCCCAATGATCCGAGGAGCTAAGTTGTCTTGAGATTCACGCCCCTGGTTGGGTCACCCATCCCAAACAGGTCCGAGGTGAGGGACCAGACAAAACACAACTAAAAGACCCCTATGATGAAAATTATGAATGGATCTAGGTTTCCCTTGCCCAGATGTGGGTCACCCCCTCTGTAGCCAGGCCTGGAGGTGGGGCTCGAAGGCGAGCACCTGGTGGCCGGGCCTCTACCCATGGGTCTCGGCCGGGCACAGCCCGAAAGGGTAACGTGGGTCCCCTTTCCCATGGGCTCACCACCTGTGGGAGGGGCCATAGGGGTCGGGTCCACTGCGAGCTGGGTGGTGGCCGAAGGCAGGGACCTTGGCGATCTGATCCCCGGCTACAGAAGCTGGCTCTATGGACATGGAATGTCACCTCTCTGGCAGGGAAGGAGCCTGAGCTGGGGTGTGAGGTCGAGAAGTTCCGACTAGATATAGTCAGACTCGCCTCCACGCACAGCTTGGGCTCTGGTACCAGTCCTCTCGAGAGGGGTTAGACTCTCTTCCACTCTGGAGTTGCCCACGGTGAGAGGCGGCGAGCACGTGTGGGTATACTTATTGCCTCCCGGCTCGGCGCCTGTACGTTGGGGTTCGACGAGAGGGTAGCCTCCCTTCGCCTTAGGGTGGGGGGACGGGTCCTGACTGTTGTTTGTGCCTATGCACGAAACAGCTGTTCAGACTACCCACCCTTCTTGGAGTCCTTGGAGGGGTGCTGGAGGGCGCTCCCGCTGGGGACTCCATCGTTCGACTGGGGGACTTCAATGCTCACGTGGGCAATGACAGTCAGACCTGGAAAGGCGTGATTGGGAGAAACGGCCCCCCCGTTCTGTTATTGGACTTCTGTGCTCATCACGGATTGTCCATAACGAAAACCATGTTCAAGCATAAAGGTGTCCATACGTGCACTTGGCACCAGGACACCCTAGGCCTTTTTGGTAAGTTGGTCAGTGCCTGTCGTGGCGGCAATCCCCGAACCCGTTGGTGTTAACCAACGGTGAGGAATGCCGTCAAGCTGAAGAAGGAGTCTTATCGAGCCTTTTTGGCCTGTGGGACTCCTGAGGCAGCTGATGGGTACCGTCTGGCCAAGCGGAATGCAGCTTTGGTGGTCACTGAAGCAAAAACCCGGGTGTGGGAGGAGTTCGGTGAGGCCATGGAGAAAGACTTCCGGACGGCTTTGAGGAAATTCTGGTCCACCATCCGGCGTCTCAGGAGGGGGAGGCAGTGCACCATCAACACTGTGTATAGTGGGGATGGGGCACTGCCGACCTCGACTAGGGACGTTGTGAGCCAGAGAATACTTCGAAGACCTCCTCAATTCCACCGACATGCCTTCCCATGAGGGAGCAGAGTCTGGGTTCTCTGAGGCGGGCTCTCCTATCTCTGGGGTTGAGGTCACCGACGTGGTTAAAAAGCTCCTCGGTGGCAAGGTGGATGAGATTCGCCCAGAGTTCCTAAAGGCTCTGGATGTTGTGGGTCCTGGTTGACACGCCTCTGCAACATTGCGTGGACATCGGGGACAGTGCCTCTGGATTGGCAGGGGTGGTGGTCCCCCTTTTTAAGAAGTGGGACGGGAGGGTGTGTTGCAACTACACAGGGATCACACTCCTCAGCCTGCCTGGCAAGGTCTATTCAGGGGTGCTGGAGAGGAGGGTCCGTCGGGAAGTTGAATCTCAGATTCAGAAGGAGCAGTGTGGTTTTCGTCCTGACCGTGGAACAGCGGACCAGCTCTACACCCTCGGCAGGTTCCTTGAGAGTGCATGGGAGTTCGCCCAACCAATCTACATGTGTTTTGGAGACTTGGAGAAGGCGTTCTACTGTGTCCCTCGGGGTGTTCTGTGGGGGGTGCTTCGGGAGTATGGGGTACCAAACCCCCTGATATGGGGTGTTCGGTCCCTGTACGACCGGAGTCAGAGTTTGGTCCGCAGATCCGGCAGTAAGTCAGACTCGTTTCCGGTGAGGGTTGGACTCCGCCAAGGCTGCCCTTTGTCACCGATTCTGTTCATAACTTTTACGAACAGAATTTCAAGGCACAGCCGAGGCGTAGAGGATGTCAGGTTTGGTGCCCTCAGTATTGCATCTCAGGTTTTTGAAGATAATGTGGTTCTGTAGGCTTCATCAGGCCGTGATCTCTAACTCTCTCTGGAGCAGTTCGTAGCCGAGTGTGAAGCGGCTGGAATGAGAATCAGCACCTCCAAATCTGAGACCGTGGTCCTTGTCATGTGTGTGTGTTCCGGGTTTTGTCTTCCCCCCTGTTTCACACACACCTGCTCCTGTGAGCATCTTCACCACCTGTGCCTCCTTCACCCTAATTACCTATTGTATTTAACCTCGTGTCTCATTCCCTCTCGTTGCCAGTTCGTTGTAACATTTCGTCGCGTTCCAGCATTCCTTGTTTCCACGTCACAGACTCACAGTAAGACTTGACCCTGTTCCGATTATCGACCTTGCCTCTTTGCCTCATGTTTTTGGATACTGTTGCCTTTCTTGGATTGCCTGCCTGTGTACCGACCTATGCCCGTCTATTAAACCTCTCTTTTTGGAAACTGTCCATTTGTTTTGGAGTCGTGCATTTTTGGGTCCTATCCTTTGTTCCGTTCATGACAGAACGAACTGGCCATAACATGGACCCAGCAGACTCAGACCCGGTGCGCAAAGCCCTTCAAGCGCAGGGTCAACGCCTCTGGAAGCAGGATGAGCAGATTGCTGCCCTCCACCTTCATCGAGAGGGACTGTCAAGGCATCAGGACAATATGATGAGACAGGTGGCCTCGCAGTTTGAAATTCTTATGAAAATTATTCAAGAGAAGGAACCAGTTGGCACCACACCCAATACCGCCACGGTATTTCCATGTGAAGTAGTCACCATGCAGCCACCTGCCACCTCCGCTGCTGTCTGCCCACAGCTCTCTCGACCGGAGAGGTTCTCTGGAAATTCTGGGAACATTAAGCCGTTCATCACGCAGTGCGAACTCCACTTTGAGCTGCAGGCAGCTGCCTTCCCCACCGAGCGGGCAAAAATCGCTTTCGTCATTTCCCACCTGATTGGTCATGCGGAGGCGTGGGCTACTGCTGAATGTAGCCACAATTCCGCCGCGTGTCATTCATGGGCTTTTTAAGTAAAGACTATGGACCACATTTTTCAATTTTCCACTCCAGATCGTGAGGCAGCTCGCTCCCTTGTCACCTTACAACAAGGCAAGCCCAGTGTGTCAGATTACGCGATTGAGTTTCACATTCTAGCAGCTGACAGTCATTGGAATAATCGGGCGCTACTCGATGCCTTTTTTCAAGGACTATCCCCCGCCGTCAAGGATCATTTAGTCCCGCTAGACCTGCCGACCGACTTGGACACTCTCATCGCTCTCGCCGTAAAAATCGACAAGAGGCTTTTGGATCGCGAGCTAAATGGAGATCGACGGTGGGGTGCGTCACCGCGCACTTGGAGGACGAGCCTCGGTGACCAGCCAAACCAAGGCAGATCCCCTGATTCCGGTCTCAACCCACTGGCTAGCGTCCCCACGGATGAACCCATGCAACTGGGCAGGTTCCGTCTCTCCCCTGAGGAACGTCAACGCCGGCTGAGGGAAGGGTGGTGCTTCTACTGCGGTCAGTTGGGTCATTCCGTGAGCAACTGTCACGTCAAAGTTGCCGGTGCTGGTAGCAAGGGCACGGGAGAGTCTGAATTTCATTAAGGAAGACCCTACACGGGTTCTTCCTAAAGTGACACTATGCTCTCCTGATCAAGAAATTCATACACCTGTATTAATTGACTCTGGTTCTGACGCAAACTTACTCAACTCCATCCTTGTTAGACGTATGCACCTTAGAACCTTTGAAATAAAACGCCACCGCAACACCTATGCTGCAGACGGCAGTTTTATGGGCAAGATCACTCACCGCACCCAAACACTCACATTGACATTTCCTGATTCTCACTCGGAACGCATTAGTTTTCATGTTTTTGACGCCATGAATCATGACCTTATCTTAGGGAACCCATGGTTGAAATTCCATAACCCCCACATTGACTGGTCCTCTGGGCAGGTTATGTCATGGGGCAGCAATTGCGCCCGGAACTGTTTCAAGCCGCCATATGATGTTCAGGGCTATGTTTCTAAGGACAATCCACGTACCCCATCTGGGGATCCTGATTTATCTCAAGTGCCCACCTGTTACCAGGATATTAAAGACGTTTAATATCCAAGGCCAAATCCCTTCCACCCCACAGACCTTATGACTGTGCTGTTGACTTGCTGCCTGGAACCACACCCCCACGAGGGAGGCTGTTCTCTCTTTCAGGGCCGGAACACAACTCCATGAAGGAGTATGTGGAAGAATCACTGGCAGCCGGGATCATTCGCCCATCTTCATCCCCTGCGGGAGCAGGATTTTTCTTTGTGGACAACAAAGACAAAACCCTGCGACCCTGTATCGATTACCGGGGTCTCAACGAGATCACGGTAAAAAACAGGTACCCTCTTCCTCTCATCTCCACCGCCTTTGAGTTCCTGGAGGGAGCCAAGATTTTCACCAAACTGGACTTAAGAAATGCATATCATCTAGTCAGGATAAGGGAGGGGGATGAATGGAAAACAGCATTCAACACACCAATGGGACATTATAAATATTTGGTAATGCCTTTTGGGCTTACTAACGCTCCAGCTGTTTTCCAGAACCTTGTCAATGATGTCCTGCGTGACATGTTGAATGTTTATGTTTTTGTTTATTTGGATGACATTTTGATATTCTCCCTGGATGAGGAGACTCACATTATTCTGTTTTGCAGCAGTTACTGCAGAATCAATTATATGTCAAGGCTGAGAAATGTGAGTTCCACAAGGCGTCCGTTTCTTTTCTGGGTTTCGTCCTGGCTCAAGGTGAAGTCAAAATGGACCCTTGCAAAGTCGATGCAGTTAGTAATTGGCCAACGCCCACGTCACGCAAAGATGTACAAAGGTTCTTAGGGTTCGCAAACCTCTACAGAAAATTCATCATAAATTTCAGTTCTATAGCCTCTCCTTTGCATGATTTTACCTCGCCACACAAACCTTTTGTATGGAACCCGCTTTGTCAGGCAGCTTTTCAAAAACTTAAGTCGAGCTTTACCTCCGCTCCCATCCTTACTTTGCCAGATCTCAAACAGCAGTTTGTGGTAGAAGTTGATGCGTCTGATGCCGGAATAGGAGCAGTGCTCTCCCAGAAATCTCTCAAGGATGATAAATTACATCCTTGTGCTTTTCTCTCCAAAAAACTGACCCCAGCTGAGAAAAATTATGACATTGGTGACCGTGAACTGCTGGCAGTCAAGGTGGCTTTGATGGAGTGGAGGCAATGGCTAGAGGGGGCACAGACTCCGTTTTTAGTATGGACAGATCACAAGAACCTTGAGTATATTAAAACTGCTAAAAGATTAAATGCGAGGCAGGCTAGATGGGCTCTGTTCTTCACTAGACTTAATTTCACGTTATCCCACCGACCTGGTTCTAAAAATGGTAAGCCGGATGCTTTGTCACGTATTTTGTCCGAAGAGAATTCTTTGTCCGACCCTAAGACTATTTTGCCTCAGTTATGTTTCATTTCCCCTTTTGTTTGGGACATTGAAACTGCGGTTAAAGGGGCTCTGAAAGACACTCCTAGCCCTGAAGATTGCCCTGAAAACAGGCTTTATGTGGTTCCGACCACAAGAAAGTCATCCACTGGGCTCCCACGAACCGAACTGTATGTCACCCAGGCATTGCCAAGACGCAATCAGTGGTCGAACAGCGCTTTTGGTGGCCTAATGTTAGGAGGGATGTTATCGATTATGTCAATGCTTGCTAGGTATGTGCTGCTAACAAGCCCTCTCATCAACGTCCTCCTGGGGAGTTGTGACCCAATACCACAACGTCCTTGGTCAGACATTTCTGTAGACTTTGTGACAGGATTACCGGCCTCTAAAGGCAATACCACCATTCTTACAGTTGTTGACAGGTTCTCTAAGATGGCACACTTCATTGCACTTCCAAAACTCCCCTCAGCTAAAGACACTGCCGAGCTAATGATTAATCAGGTTTTCAAGTTCCATGGTTTCCCCAAGAATGTGGTGTCTGATAGGGGTCCCCAATTCATTTCGCAATTTTGGAAGGGGTTTTGCAATCTCATAGGTGCTACCGTCAGTCTGTCATCTGGGTTTCATCCTGAAACCAACGGCCAAACCGAGAGGCTGAACCAGGACCTGGAGACTGGGCTCCGATGTCTCGCTTCACAGGAGCCGTGATCCTGGTCTCAGAAACTGGTTTGGGTCGAATTCTCCCACAATTCCATCCCCTCTGCATCCACTGGTCTATCGCCTTTTCACGTTGTGCTTGGATACCAACCATCTCTGTTTCCTGCCATAGCCCCAGAGTCCACAGTTCCAGCGGCATTAACCTTGGTGAGACGCTGCAGGAGGACCTGGGAGCGAGCCCGCCAGATGCTGCTGCGCCAGGGACGGTCCTACAAAGCCGCTGCTGACCGTCGGAGGACACCGGCCCCAAACTACAAAGTGGGTCAGCGAGTTTGGCTCTCGACCAAACATATTCCACTCCGGGTGGAGTCCAAGAAGCTCGCTCCTAGGTTCGTTGGGCCCTTCCCCATCACAAAGATCATCAACCCTGTCACCGTGAAGCTGAGGCTCCCAAGGTCGATGCGGGTCCACCCTGCTTTTCACGTCAGCCTACTCAAGCCAGCCCGGGAGTCCCCTCTGGTCCCGCCTTCCAGGCCCCCTCCTCCCCCCCGGTTTGTGGATGGGGGCCCTGTCTTCTCTGTGAAGCGGCTGTTGTCGTCTCGTCGGAGGGGGAGGGGGTTTCAATATCTGGTGGACTGGGAGGGCTATGGGCCTGAGGAACATTCATGGGTACTGTCTGCGTTTATCATGGATGATTCGCTCATTCGGGACTTCCACGTTGCGCATCCAGGGGCCCCAGGGCCGTCTGGGGCCGGCCGTTAAGGGGGGGGTACTGTTCCGATTATTGACCTTGCCTCTTTGCCTCATGTTTTTGGATACTGTTGCTTTTCTTGGATTGCCTGCCTGTGTACCGACCTATGCCCGTCGATTAAACCTCTTTTTTGGAAACTGTCCATTTGTTTTGGAGTTGTGCATTTTTGGGTCCTATCCTCTGTTCCGTTCATGACAGTCCTGAGTCGGAAAACGGTGGAGTGCCCTCTCCAGGTCGGGGATGAGATCCTTCCCCAAGTAAAGGAGTTCAAGTATCTTGGGATCTTGTTCACGAGTGAGGGAAGAATGGAATGGGAGATTTACAGGCGGATCAGTGCAGCATCTGCAGTGATGCGGACTTTGTATCGGTCCGTTGTGGTGAAGAAGGAGCTAAGCCGAAAGGCGACGCTCTCGATTCACCGGTCGATCTATGTTCCTACCCTCACCTATGGTCACGAGCTGTGGGTCGTGACCGAAATAACAAGATCCCGGATACAAGCGGCCAAAATGAGTTTCCTCCGCAGGGTGTCCGGGGTCTCTCTTAGAGATAGGGTGATCCAGGAGGATCTCAGAGTAGAGCCGCTGCTCCTCCACATTGAGAGGAGCCAGATGAGGTGGCTGGGGCATCTGATTCAGATGCCTCCCGGACGGCTCCCCGGTGAGGTGTTCCGGGCACGTCCCACCGGGAGGAGACCCCAGGGGACGACCCAGGACAGGACTGGAGAGACTATGTCTTTCAGCTGGCTTGGGAACGCCTCTGGATCCCCCCGGAAGAGCTGGATGAAGTGGGTGGGGAGAGGGAAGTCTGGGCGTCCCTGCTCAAGTCACTGCCCCCGCGTCCCAACCTCGAATAAGCAGTAGAAAATGGATGGATAGATGGAAAAAGTTTTATTTAAGCCTGTCCTCTTCCTCCCAGCCATTTGGGAAATTTGTGCCTGGTGGTTTCCCAGACAACTCACAGATATGTACAAGGTGGCCCGTTTTAAAGCTTCTTGAATATCACAAAGGTAACCATTCTTTTCTCAAGCGTATAGTGATTGGGGATTAGACATGGGTTCATAATTTAGAGCCTGAATCAAAAAGAGCATCCATGGAATGGCATCACCCTACCTCCCCTAGAACAAAGAAATTCAATCACAGTTCTCACAGGCATCCAACAATGATGAGTTACAAAATGGCTGACAGGAAGAGGACAGGCTTTTTTTTAAAACCTTTAAACAAGTAGTTAAATTAAAAACTGAAAATGTATGGGGGAAAAAATTATAATATTTGGACGCATTCCTTTTTGACTGCCCCTTTATACATATTTTGGCTTTACGGGTGTTTTGGGAGCACTGACATAGAAGGAGTGATAGAAATTTGCCAAGGAAAGGCTCACTCTGGCCCCTGCAGACCTGGGGTGGAGCGCACAGGATTGGTTGCCCTGGCAGCTGGAGTCACACACATGCACACACACATTCACGCACACAGTGCATTCAGATCATCACATGGTGCCAGATGTGAATCCCAAAGGGACCTGTAAATGCAGTTGAAGACTCACACACCATACATCGACCACATGGTGGGATACAACATACTTACACGTCTGCACATATGCAGTCATGCATTCATACCGTCTTTGATAAGCAGCATGTGCAATTATTGATATCCAGGCTTGAATTTTGATCAAATAAATATTTTTAAAATGTAGTACAGTAGTACTTTCACTAGTATAATGTTTAGTTTTCTTCAAACATGCCATCTTCTGGATAAATTCATACAACATGCATGTGCAAATTTAGTACTTTACATGAAGCAGATGTATTAAATAACTGTATACTTAAGCTTTATAATTACGGCAAATGCTGTAGCCTTACTGTATTTCCTGATTATAAGTAAAATGTAGTCCTAAAATTATTTGAAAATTCTATTTCTTTTCAGCGGCACGGTGGTTAGCCTCACAGCCTCAGCCTCACAGTTCTGAGGAGCAGGGTTCAATCCCCGGCCCCGCCTGTGTGGAGTTGGCATGTTCTCCCCGTGCCTGCGTGGGTTTTCTCCGGGCACTCCGGTTTCCTCCCACATCCCAAAAACATGCACGTTAATTGAAAACTCTAAATTGCCCGTAGGTGTGAATGTGAGTGCGAATGGTTGTTTGTTTGAATGTGCCCTGCGATTGACTGGCAACCAGTTCAGGGTGTACCCTGCCTCCTGCCCGATGATAGCTGGGATAGGCTCCAGCACACCCGCGACCCTAGTGAGGAGAAGCGGCTCAGAAAATGGATGGATGGATGAATTTCTTTTCATTCACCCATCCATTTTCTACCAGTTATTGTGTCAAGGTCACTGGCAAGCATGCAGGAGCCTATGCCAGTGGACTTTGGACTGGTCGCCAGTCACATATTTTTTAAAATTATTTTTTTATTCATCCATCCATTTCAACACCGCTTATCCTGGTTAGGGTCGCAGGAGGCTGGAGCCTATCCCAGCTGACTTCGGGCGAAAGGTGGACTACACCCTGAACTGGTCGCCAGTCAGTCGCAGGGCACATATAGACACGGACAACCATTCACACTCACATTCACACCGTCACTGAGTGGGAACTGAACCCACGCTGCCTGCACCAAAGTCAGGCGAGTGTACCACTACACCATCAGTGACTCTATTTTTTTATTATTATTATTATTATTATTATTTTACATAATTTGCATTATCTGATCTTTTGGCCTTCCCCTTTTTCATTGTGCCAATTTTGATGAAATCACATCAGCCTACATGATATAATTTGGACAAAGCTTAGTCTTGCCTTCAATAATATCCAATTACAAGCATGACTGCATGATTACACAGATTTTATCAGCAAGAACAGAATAATATTTTTCACTCCCTGAAAAGCACAGCCGAAATAGTGCATACATTTTTATACTACACCAGATACTCTATTTGATCATTTTGTCAAGTCTAAATGCAAAATGTTTTCTTATGAAGAGCATTTATTTGCATCTGGAAGGTGCTATATTCCTGGTCGGCAATTGCAAATCCATTAACATGTTCTTCGTATTATAAAGTTTGTAATTATTACAGTGTTGGTAAAACCAGTGATGGAGAGCACAGCCAGTTGTGTGTAGGAGTTCTGTGTCCTTCAAAATAACCTACGGTTCTTCTTCTGGGTGTGCACATGTCAAAATATATTAAATGTCACGTGTCACAAAAATTCAGTTTATCCCTATTCAATATCAACAAGCCATTTTGTCCTCTGTTAATTTCATTTCATAGTGTTTGCCTTTTTTCTGAATGTCTCAGTAAATGTCCCCATAAAAGTGTGCTTATGCTATAGCGTCCTTCTACACAAAAGACAACATGGTATCATCCCATTTTATTTTGGATTGTGGACCAAATGACACTTGTGCTGTTTTTCAGGGTGATTCAATACGGACTAACATCCAACTAGATTTTGGCGATGGCATAGCCTTATCCTATTCGAACCTCAGCTGGGCTGAAGAGGGCATCAAACATGTCTACAAGTCTGCAGGGATATTTTGTGTCACAGCTCTGGCAGAAAACTCCCTGGGTTATGACACAACAACACTCTATCTGCATGTCACGTGTAAGTGTCCACATTGTCGCCAAGTACAATTTTACTGTTGCATTTCTTACTTACACTCAATAAAATTGTCATAAATCATATTAGTGAACAGCATATAATTTAATCCCCCTCCCTTTGGGACTGTTCGGGGTGCTTCGGGGTGCTCCCTGGGTTCTGGGGGGTTGGTGGCGGCCCCCCCCCCTCCCCTAGTTGGGTCCCTTGCTCGATGGGCTCGCTGGCTTGGCCTCCCCTTGTGGGTGGAGGGGGCCGGGCTCACCCTTCCTCAATGTGCCGGCTCAGCAAGTCTGTACACCAGTTGACAAACATGCATGTGATATGGTATGCATTCACTAATAAATGCGATAGAGACGCTATATAGGCTTTAATTGCTTGTGCTGCAATCACTAACAACACAGGTTATACTAACATATCACATATCCATATATTATATATATATATATATATATATATATATATATATATATATATATATATACACATGCATATATATATATATTATATATATATATATATATATATATATATATATATATATATATATATATATATATAATAAAACGATTTGAGTGTTATAAATATATAGACTGTCTCACTATTGTTCCGCTGTGGTTCTCACTCCTATTCCCTTTGTCCACTGTGTCCCTCTGTGTGTCCCCTAAAACCCTTTTCTGTCCAGCTACATTTTCAATAAGCATCAGAAAATTAAAAAAATTAAAAATAAGCAGATGCAGTATTTCAAACTCCCCCGTTGCACAGCAAAACCATTCCAGCACAAAGGCATACAGATCCACCATTCTGCAAGGTCATGCAGCTGAACAGGACAGGTTAAAAAAAAGGGGAAAAAAAAGAATAGGTTTGTCATGGAGTATATTTCAAACAATGTCCTAGAGACTATCTTACAGTGTCCTGCAATTACTCCAACCACCCTCCCCCACCCCTTTGCCAAAAGTCAGCTGAGATTGACTCCAGCTCACCCATGGCCCCGAATGAGGAAAAGCGTTATAAAAAGATTGTATCTTTACAATATGTCAACGAGTTCTTTTTCTGAAATTATGTAGCATGCGAACTATACATGCAGTATGCAGGGGGCATTGGTTTCATTGTTCCCGGCATACGTCATTTTAAGTTTACAAACTGTGCACGGTGTGACAATATGTCATCACAAGGCACAAGAAGACAGGGTCATTTACCACCATACTTACTGTTTTTGACAGTTGATTGTTTCATATTTATGGAAGTATTTCATACAAATATTTCCTGTAACTATGATTTAGTCATACAATATGGCACGTTCCGACAAGTAAAAATTTGTGTCACCGTACGTCACTGCTGTATGAATAGAACTCCATTGTAAACCGAGGACTCCCTGTATATCATCTGTTGTCATCATATGTCTCTGCTAATACATTTCTGGCAGTATTTTTTTTTAGCAAGTGATAATTTTACTTAAATGGTGAAAACCTTTCTAAACTTACAACATATACTAAATGCAAGATGACAGTCTCAATCTTTCTGATACAGAACACACTCACTGGGCATGTTAAAGGGAGGGATGGTTTGGAGAAAAGGGAGGGAAAGAAGAAAAGATGCACTTAAGGTGCAGGATGGCCGGCACGCTGGCAGTGGTAATGCTTGCCACGCGGTCAGGGAAAAACTCGCACTGCAATTACTTTCCAACTGAGCCTTGTCCCTAAACTGCCCCACACCCAAAAGGTTAGCTGTGGGGAGTTGGCAGGTGCTTCCTGCGGTCCACGCTTGGCAGCGCGGCAGGGAAATTCGCTGTCTCCCTGCTCCTGCCACTTTGTGGTGAGAGGTGGGGGCTCCCGGGCTGGGCCATATATTCAGCAGGTTGAACACCGAACCGAGAGAGTGAGAGAGCGAGCGAGAG